>NC_084613.1:31895479-32005479 GCF_033978795.1 Nerophis ophidion
TACAAAGTATGCAGCAGAAGTGTTACTACAAAAAGGCAGCAACACTATTAATTTGTTCTTTCATTTAAAAAGTCACCCGTGAGAGAATTAAGAGTATTTAATGAATACAGTTTTGGTCAATTGACTTATTTGTGATTTCCCTCTCTGCATGAAAGTTTAAAAGTAGCATATATGAATGCCGTATGAGGAAGCATGTTTTAATGTAGACACATAGAATCATCATAATGCTGTGATTATATGCATCAAGTGTTCATTCAAGGCCAAGGCAAAATATCGTAATATATATCGTATATCACAATATGGCATAAAAATAATCGCGGTATTAATAAAAGCCAATATCGCCCAGCCCTAACAGACATATAAATATATATATATATATATATATATATATATATATATATATATATATATATATATATATATATATATACACATATAAATATATAAATATATATATATATATATATATATATATATATATATATATATATATATATATACATACACACACACATATATATACACATATATATACTCACATATATACACACATATATATATATACACATATATATATATACATATATATACATACATATAAACATATATATATACATATATATACACATATATATACATACATATAAACATATATATATACATATATATAAACATATATATACACATATATATACATACATATAAACATATATATATATATATATATATATATATATATATGGGTGAAACATTGCATGTTTTGTGTTTTTGCTATAAAAGTTTTCTGTAAAAAAAGGTCAAAGAACAAACAAACAAGAACAAAAAAGGAAAACCTATAATCGACGGATAGATCTCAAGTTGATCGAGAGAATTAAGTGTTTAAAGTTTAAAAAAAAGTATCACCTCTTTTTTAACACTTTTACGAGTGGGACCCTTTTAGATCCCTAAAGTTTCAGTGGGATTTTTTCCCTAAAAACTGTTATTGTTGAAAAAAATCTATGTTGTTATGAATTATTGACCTATTTAAGCCTCCAATTACTTGTTATTGTTGAAAAAAATATATGTTGTTATGAATTATTGACCTATTCAAGCCTCCAATTACTTTACATCAAATATTACACTTTGAAATATTGTTGGTCAAAAATCACATATTTTGTGTTTTTTTTCAAATAAAAAAACAATGTTTTCTTTAATGAAAAGGTCATAAAACAAACATAAAAGTTAATAAGAATAAAATTGTTTTATCGATGGATGATCTGAAGTTGATCTCGAGAATTAAGTGTTGAAAGTAAAAGAAAAATAACTTAGGACTTATTTTTTAACACTTATGCATAGGACCCTTTTGAATCCCTAAGACCTTTAGTGGAAATGTTTTTTTAAACTGCTGATGCTCAAAAAATAATAATGTATTAAAATCAATGTTGTTATAAATTATTGTCCTATTTTAGAGTCAAATTAAATACTACACTTTAAAATATTTGGAGAAAAAACATTGCATACTTTGTGTTTTCGAAACAAAAAAATAGGTTTTCATTCATAAAAAAGTCATGTAACATAAAAAACACAACAATTTTATATATACGTACCTGAAGTTGATCAAGAGATGTTTGTATTGAATAAAAAAAACTGTACAAAACATAATGCTTATTTTTTTTTAATTTTGTTATTACTGAGGGGAGTACTGAAGGTAGACAAAAACAAATTGTATATATATATATATATATATATATATATATATATATATATATATATATATATATATATACACACACATACATACATATATATATATATATATATATGTAACCGTAAAGTTAGGTGAAAAAATGTTTTACAACATCTTGCTGTAAATGGGAAAACAGTACCACGCTTCTGGCATAAATGAGAAAAACATGGTCACGTTTACAGTACAATTATGGCTTTTAAGTAGTAAATACACTGTACTACTGAGTTTACAGTAATACAGTGTAAAAACTTGACATTTTACAGTAAAAAAAACTAGCATTTGTTAGAATGCCAAAGTGGTACTATTTTCATTGACTGTAGTAAAATGCTGTTCCTCGTTTTACGGTAAAAATATGGCAAAATGAACACATCGTTTAGTGCAGTGGTTCTTAACCAGGGTTCGATCGAACCCTAGGGGTTCGGTGAGTCGACCTCAGGGGTTCGGCGGAGATCAAAACACCCACTCTTCGTGTAAATACAAACTTCTCCCTGTTGGCATATTACAGATACGGCAACAGCTGACTGATTTGCTGGCGTGTAATTTGTTGTGAGTATATATATATACACACACATACATACATATACATATATATATATATATATATATATATATATATATATATATATATATATATATATATATATATATATATGTATATAGTATTGTTTTGAAAAATGAAAATGGAACTCGCATGCTTTGATTTTTGGGTGTGCAGCCCTCAGTGGAAAAAAGTTTAGACATCTAGTTCCCAAAAGACGCCACTCACCCTGTCGATGGAGGGGAGGAGCTTCTTCAGATGAGTGAGCCATTCAAAGACGAATGCTGCCCGCTGGTGTTCGTTAAGCCGACTGCAGGCGTCCTCGTCCAGCAGGAGACCGTGGACGCTCTCCATCTTCCTCTTCTCCCTCTCAGCGAGACACAGCCTCCATTCTGACAGAATACTACATTTCCCAGAATGCAACACAGACAGATAGACTGGAGCCATGCTGATGTGTAAAGCAAGTCATATTGTACATTTGTTCGCATCAAAATGATAAAAATAATGAACTCAAGGTCTATGACGACCCGATAATTCACAGAAAATATATGTGCAAATTTAAACTTCACTAATTTCACTTGACAATAACTGTTAGCACCGCTTAGCACCCTTTAGCATTGAGCGGTTAGCCGGGCTAAACCGAGACTGGAAAGTGACAAACAAAAGAAAGAAAAATATGCCAGTTTACCTGCAAGAGTCCCTGAAAAGTTTTCAGTCTTCACAAGAGGACGATGACGTCCACAACGCAAAAGATGAACGTTTTGGTTAGTTGTTTCTGGCGAGTTTTACGTAGCAGTTGGCTCAAAAACCGCCGGAAGTGGCTATGTGTTTCACTCACTGGCACACAAAGACAACATCCGGCTACCTGCCAAAATAATACAACTCGTGTCTGGACAAAAAGCCTGAAATGTTCAGATGGGAGGTACTGCTGTTCACGATACAAAAAAATATAAACATCAGCTGTCACCGATACTGTAATTTGTTATTGGCTAGAGACCACCGGAAGTGGCTTGTGGTCCACGTACAGGCACACGCAGACGACATCCGGCTACCCGTCAAAATTAAATACCTTGCCTCTCGGCAGAAAACCCCCGAAGTTTTGAGTTGGGTGGTACTGCTGATGTTGATTCCAAGTGAATAGACCAATATTGTTATAAATAAAAATAAAACAAATATTTTGGCTTTGTGAACAATAAATTATAAACAATACAATACAATTAAAAAAAAAATTTTTTACGGACGTTTAATCAGCTGATATCATCACTACTACTAGTTTTAATTACATTATACTGGTTATTTTGTGATAAAACATGTTTAAGCAAAAAAGTATTTGGATTACATTTTTTTTAAATACAATTTTTTTTTTAAATAAGTTTTATATTTTCATCTATACTTTTTTAAATACATTTTAAAATACTATTTGTGCATTTTTTTCCCTATATTGTTAAAATGCTACACGTTTTCTTGGTGACGTAACTGTCAGAACATGGAAATACGGCGCCACCTTTTGGAATGTTTAAAATCTATAAAAAAAATTAAATTATAGCCAATATTCCAGAATAATTCTCACCAATTGTGTAATATTTGTGTAAATTAAATTATGATCTACATGTTATCTTATAACTGATAACGATTGTTCTCTTGCAAGAACAAAACATGTTTTACAAGTTTAAATGACATAAATATTCACTTTCAATGCATTTAGTTGTGTTTTGATTTACTTACATTGGTTTAATAACAATCAGAATATAAATATAACTTGTACATATACACTACTGGTCTCAAACTCAAGTCCATTTCAATTTATACAGCCTGCAGAAAGCATCAGTAATGTACTTTTCTTACTACATTCATCTCCATCCTGACAGAAAAAAATACATGTAGTGCATGCAATTGCATATTTTTTTTAACTTTATTATGATATATCAAATATATTATACATTCCGAAAAATATTCTAAAAAGAAAATCTAAAGGTGATTATCTGCTTGACTTATGATTTCAAAGTAAGTTTTCGAAAATAAAACAATCAAAAAAATAAAATATAAAAAATAGTAATACAAAAAAATAATGACCATATATGGATAAAGGTCACTCAGTGCGTTATAAATAAAAACTATCAAATAAAAAAACATTTGAAGAAAAAGACCATATGTGGCTAAAAATGTTTTATTAAAAGTATATATATATATATATATATATATATACACACACATACACAGACACATACGTATAAATAAATAAAAAAGAATCTATTTAAAAACACAAAAAACAATATTATGACTAAAGATCACTCAGTGGGTTATGACTATATATATATATATATATATATATATACACATATATATATATATATATATATACATACATATACACATACATACATACATACACACACACACATTTATTCAATTTAAAAAATACAAAAATATCGCTTATTAGCGCATTTTAATGACCAGATATGGCAAAAACCAAAAAAATGAAATTTTAATAAAAATACATTACAAAAACAATGACCATATATGGCTAAATGTCGCTCATTAGTGCATTACAATGACCAACTTTTTCATGAAAGTGTACTTCATAGACATGACTAGATTTTACCGTAAAGTTAGGTGAAAAAATGTTTTACAACATCTTGCTGTAAATGGGAAAACAGTACCACGCTTCTGGCATAAATGAGAAAAACATGGTCACGTTTACAGTACAATTATGGCTTTTAAGTAGTAAATACACTGTACTACTGAGTTTACAGTAATACAGTGTAAAAACTTGACATTTTACAGTAAAAAAAACTAGCATTTGTTAGAATGTCAAAGTGGTACTATTTTCATTGACTGTAGTAAAATGCTGTTCCTCGTTTTACGGTAAAAATATGGCAAAATGAACACATCGTTTAGTGCAGTGGTTCTTAACCAGGGTTCGATCGAACCCTGGGGGTTCGGTGAGTCGACCTCAGGGGTTCGGCGGAGATCAAAACACCCACTCTTCGTGTAAATACAAACTTCTCCCTGTTGGCATATTACAGATACGGCAACAGCTGACTGATTTGCTGGCGTGTAATTTGTTGTGAGTTTATGCACAGTCTTAGTTTTGTTGTTTGAACAAGGTGATGTTCATGCACGGTTGAGTTTGTGCACCAGTAAAAAAAAACATGGTAACACTTTAGTATGAGGAACATATTCACCATTAATTAGTTGCTTATTAACATGCAAATTAGTAACATATTGGCTCTTAACTAATCATTAAGTACTAATTAATGCCTTATTCAGCATGACCTTATTATAACCCCTAACCCTCTAACCCTTACCCTAACCAAATAACTCTAAATTAAGTCTTTATTACTTAGAATATGTTCCCCTAGTGTCCAAATAACTCTAAATTAAGTATTTGTTACTTAGAATATGTTTCCCTATACCAGGGGTAGGGAACCTATGGCTCTAGAGCCAGATGTGGCTCTTTTGATGACTGCATCTGGCTCTCAGATAAATCTTAGCTGACATTGCTTAACACAGTGGTTCTCAACCTTTTTTCAGTGATGTACCCCCTGTGAATTTTTTTTAAATTCAAGTACCCCCTAATCAGAGCAAATAATTTTTGGTTGAAAAAAAGAGAAATAAGTAAAATAGAGCACTATGTTATCAACTGGTGATTTATTAAATTTTACAACAGTGCAAAATATTGCTCATTTGTAGTGGTCTTTCTTGAACTATTTGGAAAAAAAGATGTTAAAATAACTAGAAACTTGTTGAAAAATAAACAAGTGATTCAATCATAAATAAAGATTTCTACACATAGAAGTAATCATCAACTTAAAGTGTCCTCTTTGGGGATTGTAATAGAGATTCACCTAGATTCATGAACTTAATTATCAACATTTCTTCACAAAAAATAAATCTTTAACATTGATATTTATGGAACATGTCCACAAAAATCTAGCTGTCAACACTGAATACTGCATTGTTGCATTTCTTTTCACACTTTATGAACTTACATTCATATTTTTTTGAAGTATTATTTAATAAATATATTTATAAAGGACTTTTAAATTGTTGCTATTTTTAGAATATTTTTTAAAAATCTCACGTACCCTTTGGCATACCTTCAAGTACCCCCAGTGGTACGCCTACCCCCATTTGAGAACCACTGGCTTAACACGATAAGTAATGAATAATTCCGTTTGTAATCACGATGTTAAAAATAACGTTCAAAATATAAAACATTCTCATGCATTTTAATCCATCCATCCGTTTCAACCACACATGTTCAAAAAATAACAATGTTGTTAAAAATAATTAGACTTATACTCTAAACATTTTGGTTTTACTTAAAAAATGCATGCATTTAGTTGTATCCAATGTTAAAAAAATATGATATGTCTCTCACGGAAATACATTTTAAAATATTTGGCTTTCATGGCTCTCTCAGCCAAAAAGGTTACCGACCCCTGCCCTATACTAAAGTGTTACCAAAAACTTACAACTTTGTCTTGAATTTGAAAAACAAAAAAACATTTTATTTTTCATTAAAGAAGGGTTCGGTGAATGCGCTTATGAAACTGGTGGGGTTCGGTACCTCCAACAAGGTTAAGAACCACTGATTTAGGGTGTAAGTGAAAACAACCTACTAATGTCATCGGGCCAATCTTTCTACATTTCTATCCAAATAGTATTGACTGGTAGAAGCGGCCATGACTAGAAAAATGCAATAGTTTGGAGTAAAAGAAAGCTGAACTGGAAGCGGGAGCGCTCAGCTGAGGCAGGACGTGTAGTCGATAGTCGAGCAGCTAACAAGTTTCTGGAAGTTTCCAGCAGCTTCTCGTGTTGACGAGCAGGAGGGAGAGAAGGCTCAGGGCCGGCCGACGGTCACACGTACTTGGAGCCGCCACCACTTGCAGTTATTCTCGCTAGTTGAGCTCCGCGACGGGTCGGTGCTACTGAAGGCTGGCTAGCTAGCTAACGCGGGGCTCTAAAGGCTAAAGCTAGCAGTTGCTCGGGCGGCAAGCTAGTTGCTATTGCTAACGCTGTCATGTTCGGCTGCTTGGTGGCCGGCAGGCTGGTGCAGACCGACGCGGTCCAGGTGGCCGCGGACAAGTTCGTCTTCAACCTCCCGGAGTATGAGAGCGTCAACCACGTGGTGGTGTTCATGCTCGGCACTGTGCCGTTCCCGGCCGGCATGGGCGGGGCGGTCTACTTCTCCTTACCGGAGCCTTCGAGCGGGGCGGTGTGGCAGCTGCTCGGCTTCATCGCCAATGACAAGCCCAGCGCCATCTTCAAGATCTCCGGGCTCAAGGCGGGCCAAGGCGGGACGGCGCACTCCTTCGGCGCCGTGGCCAGTTCTCCCTCCGTGGCCCAAGTGGGCGTGTCGGTGGAGCCGCTGGAGCTGCTGGCCCAGCAGACCCCGGTGTCCGGTGCCGCCGCCGCCACCACGGACACGCTGCGGCTTTTCACGCAGAAGATGTTGGACAGTTTATACAACTTCGCGTCGTCCTTTGCCGTCACGCAGGCGCAGATGACGCCCAGCCCGAGCGAGACTTTCATCCCGGCCAGCTGCGTCCTCAAGTGGTACGACAACTTCCAGCGGAGGATGAACCAAAACCCCAATTTTTGGAAGAACTGACCCTGGTCCACCGCATCTCACCCGGCTTGTAGACTAGGAGTGTCCGAACGGCGGCCCGCCGCTCATTTTGGAAGATTCCAAAAATACTTTTGAAAAAATCAGCAAGAAGTGGAAATGTAATGAGAAAAAGTTGCAAAGTCGACTCCAAGAATTTCAATACAATAAATAGTAAACTTTTTTTTTAACTGCCGTTGCTCCAAAAATAATCATGATTTGAAATAAATGTTATGAATTATTGACCTATTTCCGGCTTTGATTACGTCACGTCAAATATCCATTCATCCATTTTCTTCCTTTTGGGATCGCGGGGGGAATGGCACCTATCTCAGCTACAATCAGGCAGAAGGCGGGGTACACCCTGGACAAGTCGCCACCTCATCCCAGGGCCAACATCAAATATTACACTTGTAAATATATATATATGTGTGTGTGTGTAAGTTTTTGGGAGAGGGCGCGAAAGTATTACATATTTTGTCCATCCATCCATTTTCTACCGCTTGTCCTGTTCGGGGTCGCTGGAGCCTATCTTGGCTGCATTCGGGCGGAAGGCACTTACATCCTGGACAATTCGCCACTTCATCGCAGGGTGCATATTTTGTGTGTTTGCCATGTACAGGACTGTCTCAGAAAATTAGAATATTGTGATAAAGTCCTTTATTTTCCGTAATGCAACTAAAAACATGAAAATGCCATACATTCTGGATTCATCACACATCAACTGAAATATTGCAAGCCTTTCATTATTTTAATATTGCTGATTATGGCATACAGTTTAAGAAAATTCAAAAATCCTATCTCAAAAAATTTGAATATTTCCTCAGACCAAATACAAAAAAAAGATTTATAACAGCAAAACAAAATCAAACATTTGAAAATGTCAATTAATGCACTCAGTACTTGGTTGGGAATCCTTTTGCATGGATTACTGATCAATGCGGCGTGGCATGGAGGCAATCAGCCTATGGCATTGCTGAGGTGTTATGGATGCCTAGGATGCTTCAATAGCAGCCTTCGGCTCATTTGCGTTATTGGGCCTGGTGTCTTTCAACTTCTTCTTCACAATACCCCACAAATTATCAATGGGCTTTAGGTCAGGAGAGTTGGCAGGCCAATCGAGGACAGTAACATCATGGTCAGTACACCAGTTACTGCTGGTTTTGGTACTGGGAGCAGGTGCCAGATCATGCTGGAAAATTAAATCATCACCTCCATAGAGCTTTACAACAGATGGAAGCGTGTACACAACTGCATTGGCTCTGGACTTGATGAAACACAGTGGTCCAAAACCAGCAGCTGACATGTCTCCCCAAACCATTGCTGACTGAGGGAACTTCCGTTGTCTAGAGTTCAGGAGTGGCTTGACCATGGGAATACGGCTATTGAAGCTCTATCTGTTGAAAAGCTATATGGAGATGACGATTTAATTTTCCAGCATGATCTGGCACCTCTCCACAGTGCCAAAACCACCAGTAACTGGTGTACTGACCATGGCATTACTGTCCTCTATTGGCCTGCCAACTCCCCTGACCTGAACCTCATAGAGAATTTGTGGGTTATTGTGAAGAAGCTGAAAGACACCAGGCCCAATAATGCAAATGAGCTAAAGGCCGCTATTGAAGCATCCTGGGCATCCGTAACACTTCAGCAATGCCACAGGCCGATTGCCTCCATGCCACGCCGTATTGATGCAGTAATCCGTGCAAAAGGATTCCCAACCAAGTACTGAGTGCATTCATTTATTTGCCTTTTTCAAATGTTTGATTTTGTTTTGCTGTTATAAATATTTATTTTTTAACTTGGTCTGAGGAAATATTCAAATTTTTTTATATAGATTTTTGAGTTTTCTTAAGCTGTATGCCATAATCAGCAATATTAAAATAATAGGCTTGCAATATTTCAGTTGATGTGTAATGTATCCAGAATGTATGGCATTTTCATGTTTTTAGTTGCATTACGGAGAATAAAGGACTTTATCACAATGTTCTAATTTTCTGAGACAGTCCTGTACACTATATTGCCAAAAGTATTTGACCACTGACTCACATATGAACTTAAAGTGCCATCCCATTCCTAACCCATTGGTTCAATATGATGTCGGTCCACCTTTTGCAACTAATAGAGCTTCAACTCTTCTGGGAAGGCTGTCCACAAGATCGCGGAGTGTGTTTACAGGAATTTTCGAACATTCGTACGGAAGCGCATTGTTGAGGTCACACTGATGTTGGTGGAGAAGGCCTGGCTCTCAGTCTTCGTTCTAATTAATCCCAAAGGTGTTCTATTGGGTTCAGGTCAGGATTCTGTGCGGGCCAGTCAAGTTCATCCACACCAGACTCTGTCGTCCATATCTTTATGGACCTTGCTTTGTGCACTGGTGCACAGTCATGTTGGAAGAAGGGGCCCGCTCCAAACTTTTCCCAGAAGGTTGGGAGCATGGAATTGTCCAAAAGTTTTGGTCTTGGAGCATTCAAAGATCCTCTCACTGGAACTAGGGGGCCAAGCCCAGCTCGTGAAAGACTACCTCACACCGTAATTCTTTCTCCAACAAATTTCACACTCGGCACAATGCAGTCTGAAATGTACCGTTCTCCTGGCAACCTCCAAAACCAGACTCGTGATTAATCACTCAAGGGAACGCGTCTCTACTGCTCTAGAGTCCAGTGGCAATGTCCTTTACACCACTGCATCCGACGCTTTGCATTGGACTCAGTGATGTATGATTTAGATGCAGCTGCTCGGCCATGGAAACCTATTCCATGAAGCTCTTCGCATACTGTACGTGGGCTAATTGGAAAGTCACGTGAAGTTTGGAGCTCTGTAGCAACAGACTGTGCAGAATGTTTTTGCGCTATGCGCTTCATCATGCACTGACCCCTCCTCGTCAATTTACGTGGTCTACCACTTTGTGGCTGAGTTGCTGTTGGTCCCAAACTTTTCCATTTTCTTATAATAGAGCAGTTGACTTTGGAATCATCAAGAGCGAGGAAATTTCACGACTGGATTTGTTGCATAGGTGGCAACCTATGACAGTTCCACTCTGGAAATCACTGAGCTCCTGAGAGCAACCCTTTCTTTTCACAAATGTTTGTAGAAACAGTCTCCAGGCCTAAGTGCTTGATTTTAAACACCTGTGGCCGGGCCAAATGATTAGGGCACCTGATTCTGATCCTTTGGATGGACGGCGCCAGCGCCCCCCGCAACTCCAAAAAGGAATAAGCGGTAGAAAATGGATGGATGGATGGATGGACGGCCAAATACTTTTGGCAATATAGTGTAACAAACTGGGGTTTATTTGACAAAAAGGGCATAAAACATACAAAATTAAAACAAATATTTAATCAATTGACAAGGTAGATCTGAAGTTAATCTCAAAATTTAAGTGTATGAAATGTTTGACCTACATCTTACCCTTTTATGTGTGGGACCCTTTTGTGTCCCCAAGAATGTTGGTGTGATTTTTTTTTTTTTTTTAATTGTTCATGTTCCAAATAATAATGAATCAAAATCAATGTTGTCATAAATTACTGACATTATTATCATCAAATATTTCACTTTGAATATTTTGTGGGTGGAAATATTACATATTTTGTGCTTTTGCCATAAAACTGGGTTTTCTTTGACAACAAGGGTATAGAAATGAAAAAAAAACATCAATAAAACAATCGACAAGGTAGATCCGAAGTTGATCTCAAGATTTAGGTGTGTAAAATGTATGACTTATTTTAACACTTTTATGTGTAGGACCCTTTTGGGTCCCCAATAATGTTAGTGTGATTTTTTTTTTTAATTGTCACTGTTTGAAATAATAATGAATCAAAATCAATGTTGTGATTAACTATTGACATTTTTTACATCAAATATTCCAATTTGAACATTTTATGAGTGGAAATATTACATATTTTATGCTTTTGCCATAAATAACAGGGTTTTGACAAAAAGGGCATACAAAATAGTAACATAATTATAGTGACATTTTTCAAACTGTCATTGTTAAAAACTAATGAAATAAAATCAAGGTTGTTATGAAATATTGACATATTTAAGGCTACAATTACTTCACATCAAATATTCCACTCTGAATGTTTTTTGGGGGGTGAAAATTTAATATTTTTGCCATTAAAACAACTTTATTGGGACAAAAAAGGCCATCCATCCATCCATCATCTTCCGCTTATCCGAGGTCGGGTCGCGGGGGAAACAGCCTAAGCAGGGAAACCCAGACTTCCCTCTCCCCAGCCACTTCGTCTAGCTCTTCCCGGGGGATCCCGAGGCGTTCCCAGGCCAGCCGGGAGACATAGTCTTCCCAACGTGTCCTGGGTCTTCCCCGTGGCCCCCTACCGGTTGGACGTGCCCTAAACACCTCCCTAGGGAGGCGTTCGGGTGGCATCCTGACCAGATGCCCGAACCACCTCATCTGGCTCCTCTCGATGTGAAGGAGCAGCGGCTTTACTTTGAGTTCCTCCCGGATGGCAGAGCTTCTCACCCTATCTCTAAGGGAGAGCCCCGCCACACGGCGGAGGAAACTCATTTCGGCCGCTTGTACCCGTAATCTTATCCTTTCGGTCATGACCCAAAGCTCATGACCATAGGTGAGGATGGGAACGTTGATCGACCGGTAAATTGAGAGCTTTGCTTTCCGGCTCAGCTCCTTCTTCACCACAACGGACCGGTACAACGTCCGCATTACTGAAGACGCCGCACCGATCCGCCTGTCGATCTCACGATCCACTCTTCCCTCACTCGTGAACAAGACTCCTAGGTACTTGAACTCCTCCACTTGGGGCAGGGTCTCCTCCCCAACCCGGAGATGGCACTTCACCCTTTTCCGGGCGAGAACCATGGACTCAGACTTGGAGGTGCTGATTCTCATTCCGGTCGCTTCACACTCGGCTGCGAACCGATCCAGCGATAGCTGAAGATCCCGGTCTGATGAAGCCATCAGGACCACATCATCTGCAAAAAGCAGAGACCTAATCCTGCGGTTACCAAACCGGAACCCCTCAACGCCTTGACTGCGCCTAGAAATTCTGTCCATAAAAGTTATGAACAGAATCGGTGACAAAGGACAGCCTTGGCGGAGTCCAACCCTCACTGGAAATGTGTTCGACTTACTGCCGGCAATGCGGACCAAGCTCTGGCACTGATCGTACAGGGAACGGACCGCCACAATAAGACAGTCCGATATCCCATACTCTCTGAGCACTCCCCACAGGACTTCCCGAGGGACACGGTCGAATGCCTTCTCCAAGTCCACAAAGCACATGTAGACTGGTTGGGCAAACTCCCATGCACCCTCAAGAACCCTGCCGAGAGTATAGAGCTGGTCCACAGTTCCACGACCAGGACGAAAACCACACTGTTCCTCCTGAATCCGAGGTTCGACTATCCGACGTAGCCTCCTCTCCAGTACACCTGAATAAACCTTACCGGGAAGGCTGAGGAGTGTGATCCCACGATAGTTGGAACACACCCTCTGGTCCCCCTTCTTAAAGAGAGGAACCACCACCCCGGTCTGCCAATCCAGAGGTACCGCCCTCGATGTCCACGCGATGCTGCAAAGTCTTGTCAACCAAGACAGCCCCACAGCATCCAGAGCCTTAAGGAACTCCGGGCGGATCTCGTCCACCCCCGGGGCCTTGCCACCGAGGAGCTTTTTAACTACCTCAGCGACCTCAGCCCCAGAAATAGGAGAGTCCACCACAGATTCCCCAGGCACTGCTTCCTCATAGGAAGACGTGTTGGTGGGATTGAGGAGGTCTTCGAAGTATTCCTTCCACCTATCCACAACATCCGCAGTCGAGGTCAGCAGAACACCATCCGCACCATACACGGTGTTGATAGTGCACTGCTACCCCTTCCTGAGGCGGCGGACGGTGGTCCAGAATCGCTTCGAAGCCGTCCGGAAGTCGTTTTCCATGGCTTCCCCGAACTCTTCCCATGTCCGAGTTTTTGCCTCCGCGACCGCTGAAGCTGCACACCGCTTGGCCTGTCGGTACCTGTCCACTGCCTCCGGAGTCCTATGAGCCAAAAGGACCCGATAGGACTCCTTCTTCAGCTTGACGGCATCCCTCACCGCTGGTGTCCACCAAGGGGTTTTAGGATTGCCGCCCCGACAGGCACCAACTACCTTGCGGCCACAGCTCCGATCTGCCGCCTCGACAATAGAGGTGCGGAACATGGTCCACTCGGACTCAATGTCCAGCACCTCCCTCGTGACATGTTCAAAGTTCTTCCGGAGGTGGGAATTGAAACTTTGTCTGACAGGAGACTCTGCCAGACGTTCCCAGCAGACCCTCACAATGCGTTTGGGCCTCCCAGGTCTGTCCGGCATCCTCCCCCACCATCGCAGCCAACTCACCACCAGGTGGTGATCGGTAGAAAGCTCTGCCCCTCTCTTCACCCGAGTGTTCATAACATGAGGCCGCAAATCCGATGACACAACTACAAAGTCGATCATGGAACTGCGGCCTAGGGTGTCCTGGTGCCAAGTGCACATATGGACACCCTTATGTTTGAACA
The DNA here is from genome assembly GCF_033978795.1 of Nerophis ophidion. Classification (NCBI taxonomy): domain Eukaryota; kingdom Metazoa; phylum Chordata; class Actinopteri; order Syngnathiformes; family Syngnathidae; genus Nerophis; species Nerophis ophidion. The sequence continues at coordinate 31,909,877 of NC_084613.1, forward strand.
TGGTGTTTGTTATGGACAAACTGTGACGAGCACAAAAGTCCAATAACAAAACACCACTCGGTTTCAGATCCGGGCGGCCATTCTTCCCAATCACGCCTCTCCAGGTTTCACTGTCGTTGCCAACGTGAGCGTTGAAGTCTCCCAGTAGGACAAGGGAATCAGCCGGGGGAGCACTTTCCAGTACTCCCTCGAGCGTTCCCAAAAAGGGTGGGTACTCTGAACTGCTGTTTGGTGCATAAGCACAAACAACAGTCAGGACCCGTCCCCCCACCCGAAGGCGGAGGGAGGCTACCCTTTCGTCCACCGGGTTGAACTCCAACGTACAGGCTTTGAGCCGGGGGGAAACAAGAATTGCCACCCCAGCCCGTCGCCTCTCACTGCCGGCAACGCCAGAGTGGAAGAGGGTCCAATCCCTCTCGAGAGAAGTGGTTCCAGAGCCCTTGCTGTGCGTCGAAGTGAGTCCGACTATATCCAGCCGGAATTTCTCGACTTCGCGCACTAGCTCAGGCTCTTCCCCCCCCCAGTGACGTGACATTCCACGTCCCAAGAGCTAGCTTCTGTAGCCGAGGATCGGACCGCCAAGTGCCCTGCCTTCGGCTGTCGCCCAGCTCACAATGCACCCGACCTCTATGGCCCCTGCTATGGGTGGTGAGCCCATTGGAGGGGTGACCCATGTTGCCTCTTCGGGCTGTGCCCGGCCGGGCCCCATGGGAACAGGCCCGGCCACCAGGCGCTCGCCATCGTGCCCCACCTCCGGGCCTGGCTCCAGAGGGGGGCCCCGGTGACCCGCGTCCGGGCGAGGGAAATCTGGGTCCATGATGTTTCTTCTTCATAAAGGTCTTCGAGCTGCTCTTTGTCTGATCCCTCACCTAGAACCTGTTTGCCTTGGGAGACCCTACCAGGTGGCTTTATGCCCCCGGACAACATAGCTCCTAGGATCATTGGGACACGCAAACTCCTCTACCACGATAAGGTTGCAGCTCAGAGAACAACTTTATTGGGACAAAAAAGGCATATAACATAATAAAAAATTATAATGCACGGATATGTGAAGTCGAGATTTAATGGTTAAAAGTAGAAAAATTTTTTGACTTACTTTTAACACTAATGAGTAGGACCCTTTTGGATCCCCAAGAACTTTAGCGTGATTTTTGTTTAACTGCATCCATCCATCCATTCATTTTCTACTACTTGTCCTTTCTCAAAAAATAATACTGAAATGTTGTCATTGACACATTTAAGCCTTCAATTACTCACATCAAAAATATGGCATATTTTGTGTTTGCTATAAAAAAACAACCCCATGTTTTCTTTGACAAAAAGGCCATAAAACATTAAAAAAATGAACTCAACGCGACAAAACTGAAGTTATTTTAGAAATGTATGCGTTGATTAAAAAAACAAAACATCTATGACTTATTTTTTTAACATTATGGGGGACCCTTTTAGTGATATATATAATACAGTTTATTAAAAGAAGTTATGATATATAATACAGTTTATTATGACTAAATGATATATATATAAATATATATATATATTATAGTACTAACGTACAGACCCAAGACCACATGAAGAATACATAGTATTGCGTAAAGATAAAAATGCGTGTCTTTAAAGTGCAAAAGGAGCGGAGGGAAAAGTCCGCTCCAACCGTGCGTCCTTCCAGAAGGCTCCGCCCTCTAAAGATGGCCGCTGCGTGGAGGTAGCGCGCTTACTTGATCAGGTTTACGCTGCGCGGCGGGCGGCTCTGCACACTGGTGTGCGACAGGTGTGCTTGGGACACAGGTGTGCTCTTCGCCTCAGGAGGCCAGCGCCCCGTGCACCCAGAAGCTGTAGACGCAGGTGTAGGTGGGGTCGCCCCAGTTGCTATGGATACTTAGGGTCACGTACTTGCTAAGGGCGTGTAGCTCCTCCTGCAGCCCCCCCCCCACACACACACGCACGCACGCACGCACGCACGCACGCACGCACGCACGCACGCACACACACACACACACACACACACACACAGTGTATAAGTGAATGGTCAGGCAACGTGGACTCACAGGTGTACTCACAGGTATTATGAAGTTCTGGAACATTTCTCCTTCTTGGTTGTAATGGAAGGTTCCCAGTTTGATTCCCGCTGAGTCCAGTGTCTCCGTTCCCTAGAAGGTGACGTCAAAACTAGCAGTAGCAGTTACATCAGCCAGGACAGCAATCTACTTGTGGTGCTAAACCATGAAACTATATCAATATATATCTATATTAATATGTATCAATATATATACAAATATATATAGCACCATCTTCTTGTCACACAAGGAGGTAAATAAAGGGTCAAATAAGGTAAATAGAAGGGAAACAGAAAGTAAAAGATTGTCAAACCATTAAAAAAAGAAGGTAGAATAAGGTAATTGGAAGAAGGTAAACAAAGGTAAATTAAAAAGTAAAATAATGTAATAACGGTAAAACAAGGTCAAAGATAAAAAACAAAAGAAAGTAATTAAAAGGCAAAATAATGTAAATAAAAGTTTAAAGAATGTGAATAAAAGGTAAAGGAAGGTCAATAAATGTATAGAAGGACAAAAAAGATAACAGGTGAAATAAGGTAGAATAAGGTAAACAAAAGGTAAAAGAAGGCAAATATAATTTACATGAAGGTAAATAAAAGTTTTAAAAAATAGGTATAAATAACAGGTAGAAGAAAAGGGTAACAAGAAAGTACAAGAAGGTAATCAAAAAGTTAAAAAAAAGGTAAAAAGAAGGTAATCGGGGTAAGCAGAAAAATATTAGGATTTTGACTATTTTCCCTAAAATACACATTAACATTAGCAAGAGTTTTATTTGATTACTTCATTAATAGAATTAGGGTTAGTGTTAGTATTACACCTACTACACAAGTACAGTATATACTGCCAAGTATTACACCCAGAGGTGGGTAGTAACGCGCTACATTTACTCCGTTACATCTACTTGAGTAACTTTCAGGATAAATTGTACTTCTAAGAGTAGTTTTTATGCAACATACTTTTACTTGAGTATATATATAGAGAAGAAACGCTACTTTTACTCCACTCCATTTATCTACATTCAGCTCGCTACTCGCTACTTTTTTTATTGATCTATTAATGTTTGTTTTGGTTTTTCAAAGTAGGATCTATGCATGCCTGCGTTTCACCAATCACATGCAGTCACTGGTGACGTTGGACCAATCAAACAGAGCCAGGCGGTCACATGACCGTCACACGTAAAACCCGACTTAAACAAGTTGAAAAACTTATTGGGGTGTTACCATTTAGTGGTCAATTGTACAAAATATGAACTGTACTGTGAAATCTACTAATAAAAGTTTCAATCAATCGATCAAAAGTGTAAAGGAAAAAAGCCACTTTTTATTTCAACCGTACTTCCCGTCAAAAGCCAAAAGACTGATCGCACAGTTCCTGTCTTCACAATAAAAGTGCCGCTCCATCGCGCCTGCGCTAACAAAATAAGAGTCTCCGAAAACCAGCGCAAACAAGCTAGCAAGTTGCGGAGTTTGCCGCCAATGTACAGTATTTATTGTAAAGTGTATAAAAACGAATATGGAAGCTGGACAAATAAGATGCCAAAAACCAACGAGTTTTTAGGAATCTATGTGTTAAACATGCATGTATATTCATTAAAACACCTTTAACATGTGAAGAAAAACGGCAAAATAAATAAATATAAATTATAAACTGTATATATAAATGTATGTATATATATATATATATATATATATATATATATATATATATAAATATATATATATGTGCGCCAGCGCCCCCCGCGACCCCGAAAGGGAATAAGCGGTAGAAAATGGATGGATGGATATATATATATATATATGATATGTGTGTATGTATATGTATGTATATATATATATATATATATATATATATATATATGATATAGATAGATAGATAGATAGATAGTACTTTATTGATTCCTTCAGGAGAGTTCCTTCAGGAAAATTAAAATTCCAGCAGCAGTGTACAGAGTTGAGAACAATTTAAATTAAAGTAAAAAGTAAATAATGGGGGTTTAAATGGAAACAAAATAGAGAAATATTACAATAAGAATAACAAATAAAAAGCATATGTGTATGTATGTATATGTATATATGAGGTAGATCACCTCGACTTGGTCATTTTTTAAGTAATTGATTAACGTTAAAAAAACTTATTGGGGTGTTACCATTTAGTGGTCAATTGTACGGAATATGTACTGTACTGTGCAATCTACTAATATCAATCAATCAATCAATGCACATAAGGGTAAGGAAAACCCACACCCAGTGCGACATCGGTGACAATAATGACCCAGTGGGACGTCGGTGACAATGATGACTATGAGAACCTTGGAGAGGAGGAAAGCAATGGATGTCGAGCGGGTCTAACATGATACTGTGAAAGTTCGATCCATAATGGATCCATAATACAAGTTTCAATCAATCAATGAATGCCTACTGAGCCTATGGTGCTGTTAAGTTATTGTGGCTCAATGTGCCTTAATTTTTATTTTAATGTATTATTATTTAATATATGTTATTGTTTTAGTTGCTTAAGAGATATTCCTGGCTCTGAATTTGCTCGTTGCTATTTTTATGTTTTTGTGAATTATTTGTTGCCGTAATCATTAAACGAACAGGTTACTCATCAGTTACTCAGTACTGAAGTAGTTTTTTCACAACATACTTTTTACTTTTACTCAAGTAAATATTTGAGTGACTACTCCTTACTTTTACTTGAGTAATACATCTCTAAAGTAACAGTACTCTTACTTGAGTACAATTTCTGGCTACTCTACCCACCTCTGATTACACCTAGTACACAAGTGTATACTGACAAGTATTCAAGTATTAAACCTAGTACACAAGTGTGTACTGTCATGTATTACACCTAGTACACAAGGGTGTACTGACAAGTATTACACCTAGTACACAAGGGTGTACTGACAAGTATTACACCTAGTACACAACGGTGTACTGACAAGTATTCAAGTATTAAACCTAGTACACAAGTGTATACTGACAAGTATTCAAATATTATACCTAGTACACAAAGGTGTACTGTCATGTATTACACCTAGTACACAAGGGTGTACTGACAAGTATTACACCTAGTACACAAGGGTGTACTGACAAGTATTACACCTAGTACACAAGGGTGTACTGACAAGTATTCAAGTATTAAACCTAGTACACAAGAGTATACTGACAAGTATTCAAGTATAACACCTAGTACACAAGGGTGTACTGACAAGTATTACACCTAGTACACAAGGGTGTACTGACAAGTATTCAAGTATTACACCTTGTACACAAGTGTATACTGACAAGTATTCAAGTATTAAACCTAGTACACAAGTGTGTATTGTCAAGTATTACACCTAGTACACAAGGGTGTACTGACAAGTATTACACATAGTACACAAGGGTGTACTGACAAGTATTACACCTAGTACACAAGGGTGTACTGACACCTGGTATCTAAGTGTGTACTGACCTGACACCTGGTATACCAGTGTGTGGATTGACACCTAGTATACAAGTGTGTACTGACACGAGTAATGACACCTAGTATACAAGCGTGTATTTACACCTAGTACACAAGTGTGAACTGAAGTGCACTTAGTACACAAGCGTGTACCAGGAAGTGAGTGAGGCCATTGTGGTGAGGCTGTGCAAAGGCGAACTTACGTATACGGAGAAGAGGTTGGGGGCGTGCGGGATGGAGCCGGTGGGGGCGATGCGTTTGGAGATGTGACCCAGGGTAACGTGCTGCACCAAGGCCGGGTGTGACAAGACCATGGTCAGGTTACCCTGGTCACCCGAGAAGGCCCAGCAGTTCCCCGGGATCAGCTCGGACTTGCCCTGTTGGAGCCCAGTTTAGTGTGGTCCATGAGCGGCGGCGGTGCGTAAGCGGCCTCACCTCGATGACCACGCTGGCCGACAGCGCCTCGGGGTACCTGATCTGGAAGCCCAGGACGGACACAGTCTTAATCTTGGCCTTGTAGGCCTTGGAGGTGGCAGCGCACAGGACACTGGCTCCTGCGAGAAGCGACACGTTGAGCACAGGGAGGGTCAGCCGGTGCACGGCGTAGTCCGTCACACCCACCTGCTGACTTGAGGGCGAAATTGGGGATGCTGGCCCACGGCGGCGGCTTGTCGTCGATCTCCAGCACTTTCTGTTCGAAGGCCTTCAGACGCTCCAGCACGTCATTGTACATTTTGGAAAACTCCTCCGGCAGTTCAGCTCCGCTCTCCGAGAACTGCAAGGACGACAAGCCGGTTAGCCACGGAGCCGACGGGGTCGAACAGGTGATGAGTCCTTACCAGGTAGGAAGGGGCGGGGAAGCCCGTCATCTGGCGAATGGAGGGCTCGCACACTGCAGACAAGAAGTGACAAGGCGTGAGAAGGTTGCGGGTTAGCACACACTGGGGCGGGGGGCGGAGCTATACGTACGAAACCAAAGGACACCCATCAAAATGGTGATGATATATTTGCGCGCGAATCGCAGCACGCCGTCAATTCTGGGGAGGACTCTGGTGGTCCTGGCTGGGCTGTCCGAGAGCGGGAGGTCGTCCTTGGCCTCGTCGTCGTCCGAGGCCGCTCTGCGGGGGCGGGTAGTCCGGTACCGAGTCCACAGCCTCCTGCTCAGACGGCAGACAGCCGGGTGAGCAGTGGCAGCGGGCCGGCGGCGCTGACACACGTGATCAACACACACCTGCTTACCTGTACGGAGTCTCTTTGTAGGAGATGACGGGCTGCCCGTCGCTGCTGTAGTAGCCCGACGACTCCAGGCGGGAACTTTTTCTCAACATGACTGTGGGTGGACACCAGGGGGTGCAGTTACTAAGCAGGCCCCCATCCGCTCCTACAGTTACTAAGTAGGCCCACATCCGCTCCTACGGTTACTAAGTAGGCCCACATCCGCTCCTACAGTTACTAAGCAGGCCCATATCCGCTCTTACAGGTACTAAGCAGGCCCACATCCGCTCCTACAGTTACTAAGCAGGCCCCCATCCGCTCCTACAGTTATTAAGCAGGCCTCTATCCGCTCCTACGGTTACTAAGCGGGCCCACATCCGCTCCTACGGTTACAAAGCGTGCTCACATTCTCTCCTACGGTTACTAAACGGGCCCATATCCGCTCCTTTGGTTACGAAGCGGGCCCACATTCGCTCCTACAGTTACTAAGCGGGCCCACATTCGCTCCTACAGTTACTAAGCGGGCCCACATTCGCTCTTACAGTGAATAAGCAGGCCCACATCCGCTCCTACAGTTACTAAGCAGGCCCACATCCGCTCCTACAGTTACTAAACAGGCCCACATTTGCTCCTACAGTTACTAAGCAGGCCCACATTCGCTCCTACAGTTACTAAGCAGGTCCACATTCGCTCCTACAGTTACTAAGCAGGCCAACATTTGCTCCTACAGTTACTAAGCAGGCCCACATTCGCTCCTACAGTTACTAAACAGGCCCACATTTGCTCCTACAGTTACAAAGCAGGCCCACATTTGCTCCTACAGTTACTAAGCAGGCCCACATTCGCTCCTATAGTTACTAAGCAGGCCCACATTCGCTCCTATAGTTACTAAGCAGGCCCACATTTGCTCCTACAGCTACTAAGCAGGCCCATTCGCTCCTACGGTTACTAAGCAAGCCCACATTCGCTCCTACAGTTATTAAGCAGGCCTCTGTCTGCTCCTACAGTTACTAAGCAGGCCCACATCCGCTACTACAGTTACTAAGCAAGCCCCTATCCGCTCCTACCGTTACTAAGCGGGCCCACATCCACTCCTACTCTTACAAAGCGGGCCCACATTCCCTCCTACGATTACTAAGCGGGCCCAGATCCGCTCCTAAGGTTACTGAGCAGGCCCACATTCGCTCCTACAGTTACTAAGCGGGCCCACATTCGCTCCTATGGTTACTAAGCGGACCCACATCCGCTCTTATGGTTACTAAGCAGGCCCACATCCGCTCCTACGGTTACTAAGCAGGTCAAAATTCGCTCCTACATTTACTAAGCAGGCCCACATTTGCTCCTACAGTTACTAAGCAGGCCCACATTCGCTCCTACAGTTACTAAGCATGCCCACATTCGCTCCAACAGTTACTAAGCAAGTCCACATTTGCTCCTACAGTTACTAAGCAAGCCCACATTCGCTCCTACAGTTACTAAGCAGGCCCACATTTGCTCCTATAGTTACTAAGCAGGCCCACATTTGCTCCTACAGCTACTAAGCAGGCCCATTTGCTCCTACGGTTACTAAGCAAGCCCACATTCGCTCCTACAGTTATTAAGCAGGCCTATATCTGCTCCTACAGTTACTAAGCAGGCCCACATCCGCTCCTACAGTAACTAAGCAAGCCCCCATCCGCTCCTACAGTTATTAAGCAGGCCTCTGTCTCCTCCTACAGTTACTAAGCAGGCCCACATCCGCTACTACAGTTACTAAGCAAGCCCCTATCCGCACCTACCGTTACTAAGCGGGCCCACATCCGCTCCTACTCTTACAAAGCGGGCCCACATTCCCTCCTACGGTTACTAAGCGGGCCCAGATCCGCTCCTAAGGTTACTGAGCAGGCCCACATTCGCTCCTACAGTTACTAAGCGGGCCCACATCCGCTCTTATGGTTACTAAGCAGGCCCACATCCGCTCCTACGGTTACTAAGCAGGCCAAAATTCGCTCCTACATTTACTAAGCAGGCCCACATTTGCTCCAACAGTTACTAAGCAGGCCCACATTCACTCCTACAGTTACTAAGCATGCCCACATTCGCTCCAACAGTTACTAAGCAAGTCCACATTTGCTCCTACAGTTACTAAGCAAGCCCACATTCGCTCCTACAGTTACTAAGCAGGCCCACATTTGCTCCTATAGTTACTAAGCAGGCCCACATTTGCTCCTACAGCTACTAAGTAGGCCCATTTGCTCCTACGGTTACTAAGCAAGCCCACATTCGCTCCTACAGTTATTAAGCAGGCCTATATCTGCTCCTACAGTTACTAAGCAGGTCCACATCCGCTCCTACAGTAACTAAGCAAGCCCCATCCGCTCCTACAGTTATTAAGCAGGCCTCTATCCACTCCTACGGTTACAAAGCGGGCCCACATTCCCTCCTACGGTTACTAAGCAGGCCAACATCTGCTCCTACGGTGACTAAGCAGGCCCACATTTGCTCCTACAGTTACTACGCAAGCCCACATTCGCTCCTACAGTTACTAAGCAGGCCCGCATTCGCTCCTATAGTTACTAAGAAGGCCCACATTCGCTCCCACAGTTACTAAGCAGGCTCACATTCGCTCCAACAGTTACTAAGCAGGTTCACATTCCCTCCTACAGATACTAAACAAGCCCACATTCACTCCTACAGTTACTAAGCAGGCCCACATTCGCTCCTACAGTTACTAAGCAGGTCCACATCCGCTCCTACAGTAACTAAGCAAGCCCCCATCCGCTCCTACAGTTATTAAGCAGGCCTCTATCCACTCCTACGGTTACAAAGCGGGCCCACATTCCCTCCTACGGTTACTAAGCAGGCCAACATCTGCTCCTACGGTGACTAAGCAGGCCCACATTTGCTCCTACAGTTACTACGCAAGCCCACATTCGCTCCTACAGTTACTAAGCAGGCCCGCATTCGCTCCTATAGTTACTAAGAAGGCCCACATTCGCTCCTACAGTTACTAAGCAGGCTCACATTCGCTCCAACAGTTACTAAGCAGGTCCACATTCCCTCCTACAGATACTAAACAAGCCCACATTCACTCCTACAGTTACTAAGCAGGCCCACATTCGCTCCTACAGTTACTAAGCAGGCCCACATTCGCTCCTACAGTAACTAAGCAGGCTCACATTCGCTCCTACAGTTACTAAGCAGGTCCACATTCACTCCTACAGTTACTACGCAAGCCCACATTCGCTCCTACATTTACTAAGCAGGCCCGCATTCGCTCCAATAGTTACTAAGAAGGCCCACATTCGCTCCTACAGTTACTAAGCAGGCTCACATTCGCTCCAACAGTTACTAAGCAGGTCCACATTCCCTCCTACAGATACTAAACAAGACCACATTCACTCCTACAGTTACTAAGCAGGCCCACATTCGCTCCTACAGTTACTAAGCAGGCCCACATTCGCTCCTACAGTAACTAAGCAGGCTCACATTCGCTCCTACAGTTACTAAGCAGGTCCACATTCGCTCCTACAGTTACTACGCAAGCCCACATTCGCTCCTACAGTTACTAAGCAGGCCCGCATTCGCTCCTATAGTTACTAAGAAGGCCCACATTCGCTCCTACAGTTACTAAGCAGGCTCACATTCGCTCCAACAGTTACTAAGCAGGTCCACATTCCCTCCTACAGATACTAAGCAAGCCCACATTCACTCCTACAGTTACTAAGCAGGCCCACATTCGCTCCTATAGTTACTAAGCAGGCCCACATTCGCTCCTACAGTAACTAAGCAGGCTCACATTCGCTCCTACAGTTATTAAGCAGGTCCACATTTGCTCTTACAGTTACTAAGCAAGCCCACATTCGCTCCTACAGTTACTAAGCAGGCCCACATTTGCTCCTATAGTTACTAAGCAGGCCCACATTCGCTCCTACACTAACTAAGCAGGCCCACATTCGCTCCTACAGTTACTGAGCACACACCTGCCCTAACTTTTCTCAACCAATAAAATACATAAACTTATTTTCAGTTTTTTACTTTGGACCCGGGGACCGGAAAGCTAAAAAATTAGGGTTATATGATATACTGGTACTAGTATAGTACCGCGATACTAATGAATCATATTCGGTACTATACCACCTCTAAAAGATACCGGTCGCCCCAACACACCTTTTTTTTGTAACGGGCATGAGAGCGCGTCGTTGTCACCTTGTGACATTGCTGGTTTTACGTGCATATGAGCATGTTCGGCAGCACACACACACACAGTGCTTACAAGCAGACAGTGTGTAGACAGAAAAGGCAAGACAAGAAAGGACGGATTTTGGTCTAAAAACTAAAGACAAAGGTGAAGTTATAACACTGAAACACCCTCAAGAAGAGGTGCTTTAAGACATTGCTAGCTAGCTAGCGGCTAGCATACATCCACAGTTGGCTGTGTTTTAGCTACTTCTAAATCACTAATCTTTGTCTCCATGGTGACAAATAAAGTACTTGTCTTACAAGTAGGACGAGGAATCGCTAATCATGCTTCACTACACACCGTAGCTCACCGGCTTTACAATGTAAACAAATGCCATGGGTGGATCTACACCTAACATCCACTGTAATGATATCAAGTACAAGAGCGTATCTAGTCGATAGTACTATGATTACATCAATATTTTTTATCGTCACAAAATCTTTTTTCCTTTTTTAAAAATTCGTAATATGTTTATAAACTCAGGAAATACATCCCTGGACACCTGAGGACTTTGAATATGACCAATGTGTGATTCTGTATCTACTTGGTATCAAATCGATACCTAAACGTGTGGTATCATCCAAAACTAATGTAAAGTATCTAACAACAGAAGAATAAGGGATTATTACATTTGACTTACTAATAAAAAACAAGTCGTCTAGTGTGTTCACTATTTTATTTAAAGACAAAATTGCAATTGGGAACACATGTTTAATGTACCCTATGATTTTTTGTTAAAATAAAGCCAATAATGACATTTTTGTGGTAGAAAAGTACAGAAAAGTATCAAAAAGTATTGAAATACATTTTGGTTTTGGTACCAAAATATTGGTATTGGGACCACCACAGCCCCAATTATTGAACTGTCACCTAATAATTTCATTTTTGATTATTCAATGCTTGAAACTTCAAGTCTCTCTGTCGATGTAAAGTTTTTGTTTAGGTACGATGCCCTTTTTGTCCAAACTCTGAAAATCAAAAATGATGCAAGATTTTCTACAAAAAATACTTCAGAGTGGAATATTTGATGTGAAGTACTTGTATTTGTATTAATAATTCATAAAAACATTGATTTAGATTCATTATTATTTTTAAGCCCTGACATTAAATAAAAAATCCACTAAAATGTTTGGGGATCCATAAAGGTCCCAATCATAAGTGTTAAAAAAATCATAACTTTCTATATTTGCAACATTTAAATCACAACATCAACTTCCGGTCTATCTATAATTGTTCATTTTTCAATTTATTATGCCCTTTTGTCTAAACCCTGTTTTTTTTTTACGGTTTGAAAAAAGGCCGGGAGTCACATGACCTGAAATCGAAAGTTTATGGTGGGCGTGGCTAACGTCACATGGTCCGGCAGCGACAAACCTTAAAGGCGGCACGGTTGTTGTTGTTGTTCTCCTACATGGCGGTCATGGACACGGTGACGTCACCGACTACTTGTACGGAGGTCGCGAGCGGCTTGAGCGGGAACTTAACGGCACGTCTCACCGTGAGAACCTTCCGACGCCACGCACCTGATCAAACTACAAAGGCCGCTCACCCGCCAAACTTTTTGCACGTGTGCCGCATCATCAGAAGTTTGCGGCGCGTGGCGCCCCCTGTGACGCGTGACGTCATCGCTTTGTCTCGCCGGAGTGATCCAGAGTCGGGGGCGGGGCTTCACGGGACGTGCTTCAATTACGACTGGTAAAAATCGGAAGTGTGCCAAGTACTATACCCGAGTGGGGCAACCGCGGGTTGGTTCGAAGCAAAGTCCAAGTCCACTTGACCCAAAAAAGGTTTTATTGTCAGTTGGAGGCGGAGCTTGTCATCAAACATGCGGAAGGGAAAGTAAACAGGAACTACCTCAAGCATTCACACCTTCTACAATGTTTCTTTGTGCTTCTTGGAAAATAAATCTTTTATTTTGAAAAGTTTGCTGTCATTTTCCCCGCTCTTGTTGCCATGGCGACGACCGGGCTGCATGAAGGCACTTAATGTCACCTGGTTGCCCCGCCTACTGAGGGCAGCGCCCGTTTGTGACGTCATCATAGGGGCGGGGCAGGGGGACAGCGTTGATTGGAGGAGCAGGGAGGGGAGGAGTCTGAGGTCGTGGGAGGGGGTCACCTGCTGCGACCAAACAGAGTCAAGCTCAGAGTGAAGCCCAGCCGCCATAAATGAGGCGAAGGAGGCGGGGCCAGGGACATCAAGTCTGACGGAACAGAAGAGACAATCAGCTTGGTGGAGATTTAGAAGCAGAGTGAGGACTCACTGTTGGACGGAGGATCTTTGCATTCCCCCTCCTCGATGGTGACATCATCGATGGCGATGTCTCCCTCGATGCCGGCGCCGCGCACGCCCTCCATCACCACCTGACGTGGAGAACACGCAGGTGACCAATCACAGCCCTGCCTGCTTGAAAGCCGCTAACTGGGGTTAGCGCGGCTGTTCGCTTGTCAGCAGTTTGGCTACATGAGCTAGCTTACTTACTGCACCCGTAAGGTTGCTAACTCAGGCTAGCTCGACTGTTAGCATGTCAGAAGTTTGGCGCCACGAGCTAGCTTACTTACTGCACCCATAAGGTTGCTAACTGGGGTTAGCTCGGCTGTTAGCTTGTCAGCACTTAGGCTACTCAAGCTCGCTTACTTTACTGCACCTGGAAGGCAGCTAACTGGGGTTAGCTCAGCTGTTAGCATGTCAGCAGTTTGGCTACACGAGCTAGCTTGCTTACTGCACCTGTAAGGTTGCTAACTTGGGTTAGCTTGGCTGTTAGCATATTAGCAATTTGGCTATACAAACCAGCTTACTTACTGCACCTGGAAGATTGCTAACCCACGTTAGCTCAGCTGTTAGCATGTCAGCAGTTTGGCTACTCGAGCTGGCTTACCTGGTGCACCCATAGGGTTGTTAACCCGAGTTAGCTCGGCTGTTAGCATGTCAGCAGTTTGGCTACATGGGCTAGCTTGTTTACTGCACCCATAAGGTTGCTAACTCGGGTTAGTTCGGCTGTTAGCATGTTTGCAATTTGGCTAAACAACCCAGCTTACTTACTGCACCTGGCAGGTTGCTAACTCGGGTTAGCTCGGCTGTTAGCAGTTTCGCTATACAAGCTAGCTTACTTACTGCACCTGGATCATTGCTAACTCGGGTTAGCTTGGCTGTTAGCTTGTCAGCAGTTTGGCTGTGTTACGCGAAATTTCTTCCCCCCTACAAAAACCTTCCTCCCGGACAACATTTGGCGTGACAGCCCCTCTAATGCCTGAAGGACCCCAATGAGGGCGTGATAATACCAAGTTATGTGACTCTTAAGGGTTACAGCTGCAAAATTAGCAGAGCATAAATAACTTGAATGGTTAGCATGCTGGAATGCTAATATTTTTTCCTCACCGTTATTTTTCACCAATGACAAACAGCCAATTATAATGCTTTTAAAGGCCTACTGAAATGAGATTTTCTTATTTAAACGGGGATAGCAGCTCCATTCTACAGTATGTGTCATACTTGATCATTTCGCGATATTGCCATATTTTTGCTGAAAGGATTTAGTAGAGAACATCCACAATAAAGTTCGCAACTGTCGGTGCTAACAGAAAAGCCCTGCCTCTACCGGAAGTCACAGACGATGACGTCACAAGTGTGGGGGCTCCTCACATATTCACATTGTTTATAATGGGAGCCTCCAACAAAAAGTGCTATTCGGACCGAGAAAACGACAATTTCCCCATTAATTTGAGTGAGGATGAAAGATTCGTGTTTGAGGATATTGAAAGCGATGGACTAGAAAAAAAAAAAAAATGCAAATGCATTGGGACGGATTCCGATGTTTTTAAACACATTTACAAGGATAATTCCGGGAAATCCCTTATATTTCTATTGTGTAGCTAGTGTTTTAGTGAGTTAAATAGTACCTAAATAGTCGAAAGGGTGTCTCCACGGGTGTCTTGACGCGCAGTGTCTCAGGGGAGTCGACGGCAGCTATGGACGGCACAAGCTCAGCTTTTCTCCGGTAAGAACTGACTTTTTAACCACATTTTTCTCACTGAAACCTGCTGGTTGACATGTGGTCGGGATTCATGTTCGCTTGACCGCGCTCTGATCCATAGGAAAGTTTCACCCCTGGGAATTTTAAACAAGGAATCACCGTGTGTTTGTGTGGCTAAAGGCTAAAGCTTCCCAACTCCATCTTGCTACTTTGATTTCTCCAATATTAATTGAACAAATTGCAAAAGATTCAGCAACACAAATGTCCAAAATACTGTGTAATTATGCCGTTAAAGCAGACGACATTTAGCTGTGTGTGTGCGTAGCGCTCACACTTCCTAAAAATGCGTGAAGTCTTGCGTACACGTCATCATTACACAACGTTTTCAAGACGAAACTCCTGGGAAATTTAAAATTGTAATTTAGTAAACCAAAAAGGCCGTATTGGCATGTGTTGCAATGTTAATATTTCATCATTGATATATAAACTATCAGACTGCGTGGTGGGTAGTAGTGGGTTTCAGTAGGCCTTTGAAACAGGCAGCTGTGTGGGCTGCTTTAAGGTCCTTCCACCCTCATTGGGGTCCGTCAGGCATTAGAGGGGCTGTCACGACAAATGTCTTCCGGGGGTTTTTGTCGGGGGGAAGAAATTTGGCGTGACAGCTGCAATTGTTATAGTGACGACGCTACTACTGAGCTAACGAACGTGGCTGTACCTGGAAAGCTGCGGTGGGGTGGATGTTGACGGCGGCTCGTCGCCAGCGGTCGCCGTGGTTACCGCTCAGGCTCCAAACCGAGGCATCCGATGTCGCCGTCGGTCCTTTTTGACGCAGGAGGACGTTCAACGTTCCTGCCGATGCAAACAGGAAGCGGTTCATTCAGAGCGCTGGTGGGGCGTGCAAGCGCGTGAGAACTCACCTATGTGCTTGCCGTGCATATGGTAGTAGAAGGCCAGGCAGTAGGTGGCAGCACCCCTGGAGGCCGTGTTGAAAGAGGGCGACAAGAGGCGGGCTTTGTCCCCCTCCAGCCTGGGTCGGGACGTCTCGATGTACATGTAGAAGCCTGTGTTTCATAAAGCACAAGTTAGCACAATCAAACTTTGCATGTGTTGCAGCTCCTTTTGCTCCACGCACAAGTAACTGTTAGCATGGTAAATGTTTTTGTCAATTTTTAAAGCCGTACACCTCAGAGGCCTAAAACTTGGTACTTGGCACATGATAACTCTTAGCAAGCTGGTCTTAGCATGCAAACTTTTTGTTGGCTAACTTTAAAACGCTATTATCCAGTGTCATATATATAATGGGTGTGAAGTTGGAGAAGATGCAGGTGGAGGCCCCCTTGGTATCCTGGGTTGTAGATTACCTGACTGACAGACCACAGTATGTGCGACTGCAGGACTGTGTGTGTGACAAGCTGGTCAGCAACCCGGGGCCCCACAGGGCACAGTCCTCTCCCCCTTCCTCTTCACCATTTACACCACCGATTTCCACTATCAGTCAGAGTCCTGCCCACTTCAGAAGTTTTCTGATGACTGCGGTAGCGGGGTGTATTGAGGATGGTGATGATGAGGAATACAGGGCACTGGTGGAGGACTTTGTCACATGGTGTGGAAAGAACCAGCTCCAGCTCAATGTGACGAAGACCAAGGAGCTGGTTGTGGACCTGGAAAGGAGGAGGAGTACTCTGGTGACCCCTGTTTCCATCAGCGGGGTGGGTGTGGACATAGTTGAGGATTATAAATGTCACACCGCGTTTTTTCTGTCTTGTGATTTACGTGTTTTATTTTGAAAAGCCGCCCTGCGATGAGGTGGCGACTTGTCCAGGGTGTACCCCGCCTTCCGCCCGATTGTAGCTGAGATAGGCGCCAGCACCCCCCGCGACCCCAAAAGGGAATAAGCGGTAGAAAATGGATGGATGGATTTTGAAAAGCTACCCTGTTGTTTCAGACCACGGGCCCTTCCTCTTGTGTCACCAGTCTGACGTTATCCCTAATTCCTGATTGTTTCCACCTGTTCCCCATCACTCCCACATCCTATTTAAGCTCACTTCTCCGTTTGTCCTTTGCCAGATCGTCTCGTCCATCGTGCCTTTCTTGCGTCCTTGTCCATGTCCTTGATTAGCTCCTTGTCTTGCTCCTGTTTTCCTAGTTACCCTAGTTTTTGCTGTAATTTTGAGTTTACTTTTTCCTCCTTCGAGCGTCCTTGGTTATCATTCGTCTTCCTAATTGGTGAGTTTTTGTTTTTCTAAATTTCGAATTTATTGCCTCATTGATTGAGTGATTTTTTTGTTATTTATAGGTAGTGTTTATATATAGGTCGTTTTGGTGAGTGTGAATGTTGTCTGTCTATCTGTGTTGGCCCTGCGATGAGCTGGCGACTTGTCCAGGGTGTACCCCGCCTTCCGCCCGATTGTAGCTGAGATAGGCGCCAGCGCCCCCCGCGACCCCAAAAGGGAATAAGCGGTAGAAAATGGATGGATGGATGGATGGTATTTTTTCCTCCTAATGGAGCACTTTTCGTCTGTTCTTAATATTGTTTTTTGTTAGAATTTCCTTAGATTAGTATTCCTCCTTATTTTTGTGGAGTGATTTTAAGTTAATTGTTTATCCTCGGAATTATTTTTCCGCATGATTGATTATTCTTGTGAAAAACTTTTTGCATTGGAGGTAAAAAGTTGTTTCCAAATATAAGCTTTATTTTTTAAACTTCCTCTCTGCATCTGGGTCCTCTCCTTACTCCAAGTTGTAACAATAAATACCTCGGTGTACACATGAACAACAAACTGAATGGGTCAAAACACGCTGAGGCCCTCTAAAAGAAGGGACAGAGCCACCTCTACTTCCTCAGGACGTTAGGATCCTTCAATGTCTGTACAAAGATGTTGAAGATGTTCTACGAGTCGGTGGTGGCGAGCGCCTTCTTGTACGCCGTGGCTTGCTGGGGCAGCGGGCTCAGAGTGAGGGACGCAAACCGACTGGAGAATCTGGTAGAGAAGGCGAGTAACGTGGTGGGAGTGGAGCTGGACTCTGGCGGTGGTGTCAGAGAGGAGAAGTCTAGCAAAACTCCTAGCCATTATGAACAACACCTGCTACCCACTACACTCGGACCTTGCGGAGAATGAGCACGTTCAGTGGAAGGCTCAGACTCCAAAAATGCAACACAGAACGACACAGGAGGTCCTTCATACCGACAGCCATCAGACTGTGTAATGCTTGTGTTCCTTCTTCACTGCACTTAAATGTAGAATATATGTAGAATATATTTATATTATTCATATATTATATATTATATATATAATATGTGTCATATATTTATTATTATTATTGTTTATTTTGGGCGGCATAGCTCGGTTAGTAGAGTGGCCGTGCCAGCAACTTGAGGGTTGCAGGTTCGATTCCCGCTTCCGCCATCCTAGTCACTGCCGTTGTGTCCTTGGGCAAGACACTTTACCCACCTGCTCCCAGTTCCGCCCACACTGGTTTAAATGTAACTTAGATATTGGGTTTCACTATGTAAAGCGCTTTGACTCACTAGAGAAAAGCGCTATATAAATATTATTCAATTCAATTCAATTGTGAGCAAACTGTGGTGCTGAATTTCCCCCAGGGGTCAATAAAGTACTTTCTATTCTATTCTATTCTAACTTGATAACTGGCATATGCTAACTGCGAGCATGCCAAAGTTAGGATGCAACATTTTTTTAGCCAATTTTGCAGTAGTACACCTCATTCATATGACTTGGTAACTGACACATGCTAACTGTTAGCATTATTAACGTTAACATGCTGAATTTTTTTGCCAGTTTTGCAGCTGTACTTCATCAGAATCATTAACTTTGTACTTGACTAATGCTTACTTGTGACATGGTAACGTTAGCATGTTAACTTTTTAGCCAATTTTAAAGCCTTGCACTCAATAGTCACACATCTCAGATTTTGACACGTTAACTCTTAGCATTATAACATTTGTATGTTAGCATTAGCATGCAAACTTTCTTTGGGCTAATTATGTAACCCTTTTCCCTAGAGTAAAATAACTTGGTACGTGACATATGTTTACACCTTGCATGCTAACATTAGCATTCTTTTTTTGTGCTAATTTTACAGCTGTACACCTCAGTCAAAGACTTGGTACCTGACGTATGCTAGTTGTTAGCATTATATCATTAGCGTGCTAACTTTTTTGGCCAATTTTGCAGCCGCACATATCAGTCATATAAACTTTGTACCTGGAGCATGCTAACTCTTAACATTATAAAGTTAGCATGTTAACTTTTTTAGCAAATTTTAAAATCATACACCTAAAACTCATACAATTTAGTACTCGACACATGTTAACTCTTAATATAATGTTAATATGCTAACGTGAGCAGGCTAACATTAGAATACAACATATTTGTTAATTATGTAACTGTTTAGAATCATATAACTTGGTACTTGACATATGCTAGCTGTCAGCATGTTAAAGTTAGGATGCAACATTTTTTATTGCCAATTTTGTAGCAGTATACCTCAGTCATATGGCTTGGTACCTGACACATGCTAACTGTTAGCATTATTAACATTTTCATGCTCCCTTTCTTAAGTTTTGCAGCTGTACATTTCAGAATCATAATAACTTTGTACTTGACACATACTAACTCATAACATTGTAATGTTAGCATGCTAACTTATTTAGCCAGTTTTAAAGCCGTACACACCATAGTCATACAAACTGTACATCTCAGTACTTGACACGCTAACTCTTAGCATTATAACGTTAACATGTCAGCATTAGCATGCAAACTTTTTTTTGGCTAATTTCATAAGTATTTTCCCTAGAGTCATATAACTTGATACTTGACATATGCTAACTCCGAGCATGCTAACATTAGCATTCGTTTTTTTGTGCTAATTTTACAGCTGTAAACTTCAGAGTCATAGACTTGGTACTTGACATATGCTAGCTGTTAGCGTTATATCATTAACATGCAAACTTTTTAGGCCAATTTTGCAGCCACACCCATCACTCATATTAACTTTGTACTTGGCGAATGCCAACTCTTAACGTTATAAGATTAGCATGTCAACTTTTTTGTCAATCACACACCTCAAAACCATACAACTTAGTACTCGACACATGCTAACTGTTAATATAATGTTAATATGCTAATGTGAGAATGCTAACATTAGAGCACAACATTTTTGTTAATTATATAACCACTTACTTCTGAGTCATATAATTTGGTACTTGACATATGCAATCTGTTAGCATGCTTACTTTTTAGCCAGTTTTTCAGCTGTACACAGAGTCATAATAGCTTTGTACTTGACGCATGCTAACTTTTAACATTATAATGTAGCATGCTAACTTTATTAGCCAATGTTAAAGCTGTACACACCAGAGTCGCACATCTTGGTACTTCACTTGTTAACTCGTAGCATTATAACGTTAGGATATTAGCATGCAAACTTTTTTTGGGCTAACTTTGTAAGTATTTTCGCTAGAGTCAAATAACTTGATACTTGACATATGCTAACTCCGAGCACCTTGGTAGCACATCTTGGTACTTGACTCATGTTAACTTTAATTATGTTATAACATAGCAATATAACATTAGCATTAGCATGCTAACTTTTTCAGGGGCTAATTTTGTAACCATTTTCCGTAGAGTCATGTAGCTTGATACTTGACATATGCTAACTCATAGCATTCTGACATTAGCATGCATTTTCTGTGCGAATTTTACAGCCGTACTCCTCAGTCATTTGACTTGGTACATGACATATCCTAACTCATAGCATTCTAACATTAGCATGCCTTTTTTGTGCCAATTTTACAGCAGTGCACCTCAGCCATTTGACTTGATACTTGACATATGCTAGCTGTTAGTATGCAAACTTTTTTTTTTTGCCAATTTTGCAGCAGTACACCTCAGAGTCATAATAACTTTGTACTTGACACATTCTAACATTTAGCCTTATTATGTTAGCAAGTTACCATGCTAACTTTTTTTTGCCAATTTTGCAGCCGTACACAGTCATACAATTTAGTACTTGACACATGCCAACTCTTAATATAATGTTAATATGCAAAAATGAGCATGCTAACATACATTTTTGTAAATTTTGTAACCGTTTACCCTGGAGTCATAAATCTTGGTACTTGACATATGCTACCTGTTAGCATTCTAACTACTTGCAGCAGTACACATCATCGTCATAATAAATTTGTACTTGACACATGCTAACTCTTAGCATTATAACGCTAGCAAGCTGCTACGGTAACTTTTTGTTTGCCAATTTTCAGCCATACACATCAGTCATACAACTCGGTAGGTGATACATTCCAATTATTAGCCTGCTAGCAACAGCTTGCTAGCTTATTCAGTCGA
This sequence comes from Nerophis ophidion, assembly GCF_033978795.1. NCBI lineage: Eukaryota > Metazoa > Chordata > Actinopteri > Syngnathiformes > Syngnathidae > Nerophis > Nerophis ophidion. The sequence goes on from NC_084613.1 coordinate 31,931,159, forward strand.
TTTTATAGCTGCACACCTCAGAGTCATATAACTTGGTACAAAATAAGTGCTAGCTGTTAACATAGCATGCTAGCCCGCTTACATTAGCATGCTAACCTTTTTTTGCTAATTTTGTTGCAATACCTATCAGAGTCGCTGTTGGACTGCATCAAATATCAAGTTTAATGACTAAAAGTTAGCATGCAAATGTTAGCGTTCATGTGTGGGTGCATTACCTTGCTTAGAGCCACTGCGGTCGCTGCTGGGTCCGGTGTTTGGCGTGTACTTGGTGTCACGTGACGCGGCGCTGTGACGTGTCCAGTCAAAGTCGTCACTTTTGTCCTGAGAGAAGAGACACAAGGCCTCGTCCTCGAAACCACACTGGAACTCCCCTGAAAACACACACACACACACACACACACACACACACACACACACACACACACACACACACACACACATATTTGTAAGGGGTACCCGTGGTCAAAAAGTAATCTGATTACCAAGGAGGACTCACTGAGGTGTGGGTTGACTGGCGCTGTCAGAGAGGAAGACAAAAGCGGTTACTCAGGTGCCAGACAAAAAGTCAGGGTAGTGTGTGACGTACGGCTGTAGGCGATGACGCGCTCGGTGTAGTCGCCCTCGCCGTAGCGTGTGATGGGCGTGAGGCGGACCAGGTAGGACTCGGGCTTGACCAGTTCAGTCAGGTTGTAGGTCAGCAGCTCCCCCTTGTGGATAATTCCCTCCATGGCCATTTCCTGCTCCCACCAGCGCGACTGTCCCACCTCACACACACACACACACAGATACATCAAGGCCCGCCCACTTTGCTAAGAAAGCGGGTCCCGCCGCCACACCTGTTTGATGCCCAGCCTGTAGGCCAGGATGCGGTCCACTCCGTCAGGGTCCATCTGAGTCCACTGCAACTTGAAGCCGTAAGTCTGAGGCTGGTTCTGCCACAGGGCGCCCTGCGTGTCGTAGTACAACTCCGGGGGGTATGCCTTCCCTGGGGGGCACGGAAAAAGGAACGCTGAAAGGCAAACATGTAGCGGGAAATACCAAAACATAGCCTCTTAAGTGTATGCATGCAAAAGTAGCCAAAAAGCTAACATGCTAACAAATGTGAAACTACAAAATATTCAACTCATAGGTGTATACCTGCAAAATGAGCTAAAACGTTAGCATGCTATCAGTTAGCAAGCTAGCTAGGTAGCGGCGAGTAAAAAAAATCAAATGACTCTTAAGTATAAACATGCAAAATCAACAAAAACGCTAGCATGTTAATAATTTACATAGGTAAAAAATATTTTTTTAACTACCATGCTAACAATTAGCATATGGAAATAACACTATTCAACTCCGAGGTGTAAACTAATTAACAAATGTGAAATAACAAAATATTAAAATCTTAGGTGTATACCTGCAAAATGAGCTAAAAAGTTAGCATGCTATCAGTTAGAATGCTAGCCATGTAGCGGCAAGTTAAAAAAAAAACACAAGGTAGCGGAAAATACCAAAACATAGTCTCTTAGGTGTACACAGTACATGCAAAATTAACCCAAAAGCTAGCATGCTAATAATTAACATCCATCCATCGATATTCTTCCGCTTATCCGAGGTCGGGTCGCGGTGGCAGCAGCCTAAGCAGGAAAACCCAGACTTCCCTCTCCCCAGCCGGGACACATAGTCTTCCCAACGTGTCCTGGGTCTTCCCCGAAGCCTCTTACCGGTCCGACGTGCCCGAAACACCTCCCGAGGTAGGCGTTCCTGACCAGATGTCCGAACCATCTCATATGGCTCCTCTCGAGGTCGAGAAACATCTCCTTTACTTTGAGCTCCCTCCGAATGGCAGAGCTTCTCACCCTATCTCTAAGGGAGAGCCCCGCCACCCGGCGGAGGAAACTCATTTCGGCCGAATGTACCCGTGATCTTGTCCTTTTGGTCATAACCCAAAGCTCATGACCATAGGCGAGGATGGGAATGTAGATCGACCGGTAAATTGAGAGCTTTGCCTTCCGGCTCAGCTCCTTCTTCACCACAGCGGATTGATACAGCGTCCGCATTACTGAAGACGCCGCACCGATCCGCCTGTCGATCTCACGATCCACTCTTCCCTCACTCGTGTACAACACTCCGAGGTACTTGAACTTCTCCACTTGGGGCAGGGTCTCCTCCCCAACCCGGAAATGGCATGCCACCTTTTTCCGGGCGAGAACCATGGACTCGGACATGGAGGTGCTGATTCTCATCTCAGACGCTTCACACTCAGCTGCGAACCGATCCAGTGAGAGCGGAAGTTTCTGGCCAGATGAAACCATCAGGACCACATCATCTGCAAAAAGCAGAAACCTAATCCTGCAGCCGCCGAAACGGATCCCCTCAACGCCTTGACTGCGCCTAAAAATTCTGTCCATACAAGTTATGAACAGAATCGGTGACAAAGGGCAGCCTTGGCGGAGTCCATTCCTCACCGGAAACATGTCCGACTTACTGCCGGCAATGCGGACCAAGCTCTGACACTGATCGTACAGGGAGAGGACCGCTCCAATCAGACAGTCCGATACCCCATACTCTCTGAGCACTCCCCACAGGACTTCCCGTGGGTCACGGTTGAATGCCTTCTCCAAGTCTACAAAACACATGTAGACTGGTTGGACAAACTACCACAGACCCTCAAGGACCCAGCAGAGAGTATAAAGCTGGTCCACAGTTCCACGACCAGGACGAAAACCACCCTGTTCCTCTTCAATCCGAGGTTCGACTATCCGGCGTAGCCTCCTCTCCAGTACACCTGAATAGACCTTACCGGGAAGGCTGACAAATGTGATCCCACGATAGTTGGAACACATAACAATAATTAACATATGTAAAAAAATATATATATATACTTTTAACTAGCAGGCTAACAATTAGCATACAAAAATAACTAAATATTCCACTCTGAGTTGTAAACCTGCAGAATTAGTTAAAAATTTAGCATACTAACAGTTAGCACACTAGTCAAGTAGCGGCAAGTAAATTAATCAAATCACTTCTGGGTGTGCAAATGCAAAATTAACTAAAAAGCTTGCATTCTAACAATTAACATGTAAAATAAAATGTTTTTAACAAGCATGCTAACAATTAGCTTACAGAAATAGCAAAATATTCAACTCTGAGGTGTAAACCTGCAGAAATAGTTAAAAATTTAGCAAGCTCGCCATGTAGCGGCAAGTAAAAAGAGCAAATGACTCTGAGGTGTTTGTATGCAAAATCAACGAAAAAGCTAGCATGCTAAAAATTAACATATGTAAAGAAATATTTTTAACTAGCATTCTAATAATTAGCATACGAGAATAACAAAATATTCAACTCTGAGGTGTAAACCTGCAGAATTAGTTGAAAAGTTAGCGCGCTAGCCAAGTAGGTGAAAGTAAAAAAATCAAATGACTCTTGTGTGTAAACATGCAAAATTAACCAAAAAGTTATTATGCTAATAATTAACATATGTACAACAGTATTTTTTAACTAGCATGCCGACAATTAGGATACGTAAATAACAAAATATTAAACTCTGAGGTGTAGAACTGCAAAATTAGTTAAAAAGTTATCATGCTAACAGTTGGCACGCTAGCCAGGTAGTGGCAAGTAAAAAATCAAATGACTCTTTGGTGTATACATGCAAAATTAACCAAAAAGCTAGCATGTAGAACATTTTTGTTAACTAGCATGCTAACATTTAGCATACAGAAATAACAAAATATTCAACTGTAAACCTGCATCCCTCCATCCATCCATTTTTTACCACTTATCCCCTTTTGGGGTGGCGGGGGGCGCTAGTGCCTATCTCAGCTACAATCGGGCGGAAGGCGGTGTACACCCTGGACAAGTCGCCGTCTCATCACTGGGCCAGAATTAGTTAAAAGGTTGGCATACTATCAGTTAGCACGCCAGCCAGGTAGTGCCAAGTTGCAAAACTGATGACTCATTGTTGCACACCATCAAATGTAGCCAAAAAGTTAGCATGCTATAACAATTAGGATACGTGAAATAAAATATTCAAGTCTGAGGTGTATACCTGCAAAATTTGATAAAACGTTAGCATGGTAATGTTAGCATGTTAGTACTTTTAACAGAACGTATATATTTTTCAAATGTCTACATTTGTCACAATTACTAATTTTATTGAATAAAACAATGTGAATATAGATTCAATGTTAGCTAACATTAGCTAGCCCAATTGCTATCATGAGCTCGCAACACACAAAGCTAGGTCATGTTTATGTTTATCTATGCTGAATTTATCTACAAAACCAAAAACCAGTGAAGTTGGCACGTTGTGTAAATGGTAAATAAAAACAGAATACAATTATTTCCAAATCCTTTTTAATCTATATTCAATTGAATAGACTGCAAATACAAGATATTTAATGTTCAAACTGGTGAACTTTATTATTTGCAAATATTAGCTCATTTGGAATTTGATGCCTGCAACATGTTTAAAAAAGCTGGCACAAGTGGCAAAAAAGACTGAGAATGTTGAGGAATGCTCATCAAACACTTATTCTGAACATCCCACAGGTGAACAGGCTAATTAGGAAGAGGTGAGTGCCATGATTAGGTATAAAAGCAGCTGCCATGAAATGCTCAGTCTTTCACAAACAATGATGGGGCGAGGGTCACCACATTGTCAAAAAAAGTGTGAGCAAATTGTCCAACAGATTAAGAACAACATTTCTCAACCAGCTATTGCAAGGAATTTAGGGATTTCATCAATCTATGGTCTGTAATATCATTCAGAGAATCTAGAGAAATCACTGCACATAAGCGATGATATTACGGACGTTTGATTCCTCAGGTTGGTACGCCATCAAAAAGCCACATCAATGTGTAAAGGATATCACCGCACGGGCTCAGGAACACTTCAGAAAACCACTGTCAGTAACTACAGTTGGTCACTTCATCTATAAGTGCAAGTTAAAATTCTACTATGCAAAGCGAAAGCCATTTATTAACAACACCCAGAAACACTGCCGGCTTCGCTGGGATTGAGCTCATCTAAAGTGGACAGATGCAAAGTGGAAAAGTGTTCTGTGGTCTGACGAGTCCACATTTCAAATTGTTTTTGGAAAATGTGGACTTGGTCTCCTCCGGAACAAAGAGGAAGAGAACCATCCGGATTGTTCTAGGCTCAAAGTTCAAAAGTCAGCGTCTGTGATGGTATGGGGGTGTATTAGTGCTGAAAGCATGGGTAACTTACACATCTGTGAAGGCACCATTCATGCTGAAAGGTACATACAGGTTTGGGAGCAACATATGTTGCCATCCAAGCAACGTTATCATGGACACCCCTGCTTATTTCAGCAAGACAATGCCAAGCCACGTGTTACAACAGCATGGCTTCCTAGTAAAGGGGCCGGGTACTAGACTGGCTTGCCTGTAGTCCAGTCCTGTCTCCCATTGAAAATGTGTGGCGCATTATGAAGCCTAAAATACCACAACGGAGACTGTTGAACAACTTAAGCTGTACATCAAACAAGAATGGGTTTACTGAGTGTTGTTAAAAGGAAAGGCCATGTAACACAGTGGTAAAAATGCCCCTGTGCCAACTTGTTTGCAATATGTTGCTGCCATTAAATTCTAGGTTAATGATTGTTTGCAAAAAAAAAAAAAGTTTCTCAGTTCGAACTTTAAATATCTTGTGTTTGCACTCTATTCAATTATATATAAGTTGAAAATGATTTGCAAATCATTGTTTTTTGTTCTTATTTACCAATTACACAATGTGCCAACTTCACTGGTTTTGGGTTTGTACATCTAAAAGTGTCGTTTACACCTCAGCATACTTATTTGAAATTAATTCAAATGATAAAATCACCCGTAAAGCTTTTAAGTCCCACAGAAGTCTGGAAGACTTCAACTTGTGATTGGCTGACTGTGCTGTTGCCATGGTGACCTGCATCCTGACATGCATGGTGCTCACAGCGTCTTCAAGCGCTCTGTGCGGCGCTAAGGAGCTTAACGCAGGAAGTGCCGAAGTGCGACAGGCGCTCTCTACTGGAGGGGGGATTTGATTTGTCAGGGTTTTTTTCCACAAAAATCCCCACTAATGTTTACAAGTGAATAGTTACATGCTAATGTTTACAAGCAAATGTTCAGAAGCTAATAATTACATGCTGATATGTACCTGATAATGTTTACAAGCTAATAATTACATGCTAATATTTACATTTTAATGTTTACAAGCGAATAACCACAAGCCAATGTTTACATGTTAATGTTTACAAGCTAATAATTACATGCTAATATTTACTTGCTAATGTTTACAAGCTAGTGATCACAAGCTCATAATTACAAGCTAATATTTACATGCTAATGTTTACAAGCTAATATTTACATTTGAATGTTTACAAGCGAATAACCTCAAGCTAATGCTTACATGTTAATGTTTACAAGCAAATAATTACATGCTAATATTTACTTGCTAATGTTTGCAAGCTAATAACCACAAGCTAATGTTTACATGCTAATGTTTACAAGCTGATAACCACAAGGTAACGTTTACAAGGTAATATTTAAGTGCTAATATTTACAAGGTACTAATCACATGCTAATATTTACAAGCTAAAAACCACATGTTAATGTTTACATGCTAATGTTTACACGCTAATATTGACATATTAATGGTTATAAGCTAATAACCACAAGCTAATATTTACATGCTAATATTTACATGTAATATTTGCGTGCTAATATTTAAAAGTTAATGTTTACATGCTGCACGGTGTGATAGGGGTTAGTGCATGTGCCTCACAATAAGAAAGTCCTGAGTAGTCCAGGGTTCAATCCTGGGCTCGGGATCTTTCTGTGTGAAGTTTGCATGTTCACCCCGTGACTGCGTGGGTTCCCTCCGGGTACTCCGGCTTCCTCTCACCTCCAAAGACATGCACCTGGGGATAAGTTGATTGGCAACACTAAATTGTCCCCAGTGTGTGAATGTGAGGGTGAATGTGGCGACTTGTCCAGGGGGTACGCTGCTTTCCGCCCGAATGCAGCTGTGATAGGCTCCAGCACACTCCGCCACCCGAAAAGGGACAAGCGGTAGAAAATGGTTGGTTGTTTACATGCTAATATTTACATGCTAATGTTTACAAGATAATATTTTGTATACACACTAATGTTGACTCGTCAGACTCGTAGCAGGCAGAATCACACAGGAAAAGGGCGGAATCTCGCACAGAAAGTGTGTGTCATCCACCAAGCCTCAGGTGACTCACCTGTGACCAGGAAAGTGCAGCGCCCCGCCCCAGCCTCGTTGCTGATGTCACAGGTGTACTCGCCGTAGCCTTCCCGGTTTAGAGCGCGCACCTGGTAGTGCGTGTCGTCGCGGTCCTCATCAAACTGGCCCACCGTCAGGAGGCGGGGCCCCAGCTTCCACTCGTAGCGCAGGAGGCGGGCTGGATGGGCACGCAGCAGGCGGCACGTCAGGCTGAAGGCCCGCCCCAGACCCTGGCGGACCTCCAAGTGGACGGGCTCCACCACGGGCGGGACTGTGGCGCACGACGACAACATGGGCGTGAGGTGGCATGGTGTGGCATGTACACGTACATGTGTGCGTGTACGTGCGCGTTACCCACACTGCACCACCAGCTGGATGAGCGCCTGTCTGGGCTTTACGTTGAAGCCGTTGTACTGACTGGTCCGGCAGCAGTAAGTCCCCCCCATCTCTCGCGTCACGTTGGCAAGCCGCAGCACGCCGTCAAAACTTTCCGTCTGGGTGGCTTCGGATGTGAGGGGTGCGGCTACCAGGCTCTCCTCCAGGCGGAACCACAGGACGATGGGCTTAGGTTTGCCTGACACCAGACACTGCAGCTCCACCGTGTCGCCCTCTTGTGCCACGATGTGAGAACGCCCCCTGGGGACGCTGAGCTCTGGAGGAACTGCGAAACAGGAAGCAGAGAGTGTTAATCCACACCTTCGCGTGACCCCGGACCTGCCCCTTAAGCCTCTCCCTCACCTGTGGTGGAAGAGATGTTGACGTCGATGCTGATCTCAGGACTTCCCCCGTCTCTCAGCGACGCCACACAGGTGTACGTGCCAAAGTCAGTGAACTTGAGGTCGATGATGTCTAGGTTGGTCACGCCCGGCGACACCTCGCCGTCCGTGTGTGTGATTACCATCCGCTCGGAGCTCCTCAGCGGCCGCCCGTTCTTCAGCCAGCCAAACTGCAGCTCCTCGGGGGGTGTGGCCTCCACCTGGCAGCTGATTTTCACCTCACGCCCGATCTGGATGTTGTCGTCATTGTGATACGGATCCGGTGTGATCCAGAAGCGCGCTTTGCGGAGACCTAGCGAGGTAACAGAGCATGTGTGAGACTACTTCTTGTTGGCATTGACTAAGCGGCCACCAGAGGGAGCCAGAGAGCCCGTGAGCCACACCTCTGACCAGAACGTTGGCAGACTTCCTGGCAGCGTTCCCAACGCTGTTGGACGCCACGCAACTGTAAGCGCCGCCGTCCTCCACGGTGACAGCGGGGATAGTCAGCGTGCCGCCCGTCATCACACTCCTCTTTGGTAGCTCTTCCCCCGCAGGCCTCACCCAACTCAACGTGGGTGGGGGGTCGCCCCCAGACGCCACACACACCAGGGTGACCGTCTCGCCCAGGTTCACCACCAGAGGGTCGTCCAGGAGGAGCTTGACGGAGGGAGGCGCTGGCGGGGAAAACAAACAAACCGGTGGTGAGCTGGTGCATTTCGGAATGTCTTGCACATGCGCACCTGTCCTGTTATTGAGGCTGAAGTGGGCGCGCTTGTCGGCGATGGCACACACGTTCCTGACGGAGGCGATGCATGTGTAGTTGGCGTAGTCCTGGGGACGGAGATTCTTCAGCTTCAGGATTTTTGTCTCACCCTGAAACACACGCACACGGAGGCTGTGATTGGCTGTAGCAAGGCAAAGGAGGCGGAGCCAGCCACCTGTGTGAAAAAGGGCTCATAGATGTCAACTCCTGCGTCGACGCCCTGCGCCAGAAGTTCGCGGCCACGCCGCCAGATGTAGTGCACGGGGGGGTTGGAGGTGGCCACACAGCGCAGGAAGACGGTCCTTTCGAAGTAGAACAGCTCCTTGGCGTCGCTCACGCTCTGATGCACCGTGATCAGCGGCTGGTCCAGAACTGGGGCGACAGGAGCAGGCGTAAGTGGCACCTTCTAGCGCAGGGGGAGGGGCTTGAACACAAGGTAAAGACACGGGCAGAGACGGCGTGGACACGAGGACGTGTAGCGAAGCCTCACAGTAGACGTCCACTCGGATGGAGCGGATGGCAGGCAAGCCCATCCCGTTGTCCGCCTTGCAATAGTAGCGCCCCCCCTGGTGGCGCTCGATCTGTTCAATCTTCAGCCTTTCGTTGTGCGCCCACAACTCGCCTTGGCGCTCTGACGCTGCACCTGCTGTTTTAGTCCAACGTACCTGCGGGACAGGAAGTGATCTCTTCTGACTTTTCGTTGACAATCATTCCTAATTGCACTTCATTCAAAGTCAGTTTTTATTCTGACGCAACCAACAGGAAACTCTTAATGTGAAAGAGTGTTACCTGGGGGCGTGGGTGTCCCGTGACCAGACAAAGTACTTCCAGTGTTTCTCCTTCTCGGATGGTGTAAACACGCTCGCTATGACGCTCCTCCTCCACATTGCACGCTGGGCCCGAGTGCACGATGCGAACGCTAGGGGGTGCTGTGGAGACAAACATATACACAAGGGTGTGCACCAGTGACCAGGGAAAAAGTTTTTCTAAAAATGAATGACAACATCGGACTAAGACGCGGGTCACCAGGTTCCCTCTTTGGAGCCAGGCCTGGGGGCGAGGCTTGTGGTGGGTACCTGGTAGCCGGGACGGCACAAACCCTAAAGAGACAGTATGGGCCCCGCTCCAATGGACCCCATCACTGATAGAAGGGGGCCAAAGGCAGCCGAAAGCGAAGGCTTGTAGGCTGGAGTTTACCCTGTCCACATCTTACCCCGCCTTTAGGTAGGGGGACACATTCTGACTGTTCTTTCCATTTGTGCTCCCTCTGGGGATTTCCTGATGCAGACTTCAATATTGAGACCTGGAGAACTGTGATCGCCTCTGGTCTGAACACCATGTTCAATCATTAGTGAGTCCACATGTGCACTTGGCACCGAAACACCCGAGGCTGCAGTTCAATGGTGTAGTTGGTGGTTGTGTCGTTGGACTTGCAATCTTAGGTCTTGGCCACGTTGGTGAAGAGAAAGATGGAGCTTTCAACCGTTTCCACCGGCTGTTGAGTTGGCTCTGATTGTGGGGGAGGACCTGTCAGGCCCAAACACATTTTGAGGGTCTAGAACAGGGGTAGGGAACCTGTGGCTCTTTTGATGACCGCATCTGGCTCTCAGTTACAGTGGGGCAAAAAAGTATTTGGTCAGCCACCGATTGTGCAAGTTCTCCCACTTAAAATGATGACAGAGGTCTGTAATTTTCTTCATAGGTACACTTCAACTGTGAGAGACAGAATGTGGAAAAAAAATCCAGGAATTCACATTGTAGGAATTTTAAAGGATTTATTTGTAAATTATGGTGGGAAATAAGTATTTGGTCAACCATTCAAAGCTCTCACTGATGGAAGGTTTGTGCTCAAAATCTCACGATACATGGCCCCATTCATTCTTTCCTTAACACGGATCAATCGTCCTGTCCCCTCTGCAGAAAAACAGCCCCAAAGCATGATGTTTCCACCCCCATGCTTCACAGTAGGTTTGGTGTTCTTGGGATGCAACTCAGTATTCTTCTTCCTCCAAACACGACGAGTTGAGTTTATACCAAAATGGATACATGGATGATACAGCAGAGGATTGGGAGAATGTCATGTGGTCAGATGAAACCAAAATAGACCTTTTTTGTATAAACTCAACTCGTGGTGTTTGGAGGAAGAAGAATACTGAGTTGCATCCCAAGAACACCAAACCTACTGTGAAGCATGGGGGTGGAAACATCATGCTTTGGGGCTGTTTTTCTGCTAAGGGGACAGGACGATTGATCCGTGTTACAGAAAGAATGAATGGGGCCATGTATCGTGAAATTTTGAGCCAAAACCTCCTTCCATCAGTGAGAGCTTTGAATGGTTGACCAAATACTTATTTTCCACCATAATTTAAAAATAAATTCTTTATAATTCCTACAATGGGAATTCCTGGATTTTTTTTCCACATTCTGTATCTCACAGTTGAAGTGTACCTATGATGAAAATTACAGACCTCTGTCATCATTTTAAGTGGGAGAACTTGCACAATCAGTGGCTGTCTAAATACTTTTTTGCCCCACTGTAAATCTAAGCTGACATTGCTTAACAAGATAAGTAATTAATAATTCCGCAGGTAATCACAGTGTTAAAAATAAAGTTCAAACTATAAAACATTCTCATGCATTTATTTTAATCCATCCATCTATCGCACCTGTTCAAGAAGTCGCATTAATGGTCAAAAGTATTTCATTTATTATTGGTTACCTTCAGAATAACAATGTTATTAAAAAGAATAAGAGATGCACGCATTTAGTTGTTGTAATCAGGGAATGTCCAAATAAAAGAGGAGGCGTAGAATTCTCTTGTCAGAACAAGGGACGACACTATACAAGGGTACAGGTCTAAGCGTTTCTCCTCATTGAGCTAAATTGAATCCAGTCTCTGTTTAATTTCTTGCTTCTTGTCTGTTTAATAGATGTCATCAGTGTTTGAACCTGACAGTGTTAAAAATATTATCCGGCTCTCACGGAAATACATTTTAAAATATTTGGCTTTCATGGCTTTTTCAGCCAAAAAGGTTCCCGACCCCTGGTCTAGAAGGACATTAACTCCAAGTGGGCAATGTTTTGTGCCTCTATTACTATTATTTGGAGCTGTGGTTTATAGGTAGTTCACTTTAATTGACAACGGCAGTGAGGGGCGCCGTCAAACTGAAGGAGGAGTCCTATCAGGCCTTTTTGACTCATGGTACTTCATAAGGAAGCGGACAGTTACTGACAGGACGAAGTGATTTTCAGCTTCGGCGGTCATCAAGACAAAAACTCGGCCATGGGAGAAGTTGGTGTAAGCCATGAAAAGGACTTCCGGCTTTGATATTCTGGATCACCATCCAACGTCTCGGGCATTTCCAGTAAGTGTTGAACTTTTGTCACTGATTCTGTTTAAACCTTTAATGGACAGAATTACTACGTGCAGTCAGGGCGTTGAGGATGCTTCTCTTAGATGATGTGGTCCTGCTGGCTTTGTCAGGGGAGCCAGATGAGGTTGCTCTGGGAAGTAGTCAGGATGCCTCCCGAGGGAGGTGTTCAGGGCACGTGAACTCAGGGAAGACCCAGACCAGGTGAGGGAGTATGGGAATGCCTCGGGATCCCCTGGGATAAACCACAGCCCCTGCCCCCGTGACCTGACTCCGGATACATGGAAAATGGTTGGATGAATAAAAAAATATTACTAGTTGAGAAACCTCACCATTTGATCTGAGTCTGATTCCTCGGGTGACAATTTGATTCAGAATTTATTCTAGATTCAAATCCACTGTGATTTCAAACCGATTCTCGCAATATATTGATTGGTATGATAATTATAATATTTCACTAATAGGAGACCACGGGGAAGACCAAGGACACAGTGGAGAGTGTCTCCCAACTGGCCTGGGAACACCTCTGGATCACCCGGGAGGACGCGGACCTAGTATCTGGAGAAAGGAAAGTCTGGTCTTCTCTGCTTAGACTGCTGCCCCCAGGACCTGACTCCGGATAAGCAGAAGAAGATGGATGGATGGATTATAGTGCAACTTTTTTTTAAATAGGTTCGATGTTAGAGAAGATCATTCTGGTTTTATGGAGATGACTTCAAATGTCTTTTAAACATTTTTAAATAAGAAGTGAAAAAATTCCCTTTTTCTAACCAATTTTTGAAAGTTAGGATTCCATTTAGAGTTGGGATGAAGGTTTTTTTTTTATTTTACAAATTTTAAATCGGGATGAATAACAACCGCGATTTGGATGTTCAATACATTTTTTATTGCTCCTCTAAGATGGCCTAAAAACTACATTTCAAAAATACTTTGTTAAGGAAGTCCAAAAAATGGAACATTTTAAATTTATTTGTGATGTTTTTGAAATGAACTTTTACATTTTTTTACATGATTTAAATCAGGATGAATAACAATCACGATTTGGATGTTAAATAATTATTCTTTTTGCACCTAAGACGGCCAAAAACGTCTTTTTAAACATAGTTTTTTTGAAAGAAAAAAACAAGCCTACGTTTTTATTTATTTATTTTTATACATTTTTGAAGGTTATGATTCTATTTAGGGCCCTGTGATGAGGTGGCGACTTGTCCAGGGTGTACCCCGCTTTCCGCCCGATTGTAGCTGAGATAGGCACCAGCATCCCCCGCGAACCCAAAGGGAATAAGCGGTAGGAAATGGATGGATTCCATTTAGAGTCGGGATGAATAAACATCGCGATTTGGATGTAAATCTTTTTTTTGCACCTCCATTATTGAGTGTCTTTATTTGAAGTTAAGTTCTTATTATTGTTGTGACAAATTTTTACAGAAGAACAATTATGTATTGTCGGTAAATAATGTTTATTTCACATAATATTTCTATATTATTAACAACAATGATGTTATTATTAATAGTAATAATGTTTAATTGTTTGACATATTTTTTATATATTATTATTAACAACATTGATATTACTAATAATAATGCTGTGCATGAATCAGCTGAGGAAGAGGAGGATGAAGGTAGAAGAGGAAGCAGGAGGGGCGGGGCTTTGAGAGGATGTCCTACTTTTCTATTTTTACTTTTGCAGATTTTTTTGGTCCTCCACTGACTGCTGATGTCATCGAAACGACACACACACACACACACACACACACACACACACACACACACACACACACACACACACACACACACACACACAAACCCTCATGCAAGCACCTTTTCAAGGCACTTTACACTGACGTACGTGTGCGTGCGCGCGCGCGCGTGTGTGTGAATGCTTTACATAAAGTGTGTCTGCTGCAGTCAGTCAGTCAGTGGGCCGGACTAAAATAACCGCTGGCATGTGATTGGCTGGCAGCAATACACTCACGTGCATAAGTAATGGGCCAACTGAATGATGAATGGAAACCACCTGCCAGTGCTGTGACCTCTCACACACACACACACACACACACACACACACACACACACACACACACACCAAGAAAGAAATGCATGCTCGTTCACCGTCACTGTCCAATCACAGAGCTTGAGGGAGGAGCCGGCTGACGGTTGCTTAGTAACAGCTTATTTTGGAGTCTCACTTCCTGGTTGGTGGTAAGAAGGGGGAAGTTGGCACGATGAAGGACATTCTCATCATCATCGCACCCCCACCTATCCCCCAGCAGCCACGTCAGCAGGAGTGAGGACCAATCAGAGCGGACTTTACTGGCCTTGTGACAAAACACTTTGCTCACTCTGGCACCGCTTCCTCTGTTGATGCCGCGGGACCTTTGTCTGACTCACGTGCGTGTGTGTGTGTGTGTGTGTGTGTGTGTGTGTGTTTGTGTGTTTGTGTGCGCGCGTGTGTGTGTCTCTCTATTCTATTTGGTCAACATGTTGTCATCAGCGGTGTGGGTCAAATAAATTCAGCGATGCAAGCGATTAATCACCCGTGATTATTTGCAGGTAACAAGCGATTAATCACCTGTGAATAACTGCAGGTAACAAACGAGTCGTCACCTTTGACTAATTGCAGGTAACAAACAAACAAGTCATCATCTGGGATTAATTGCAGGTAACAAACAAACGAGTCATCACCTTTGACTAACCACCCCACTGACAGAACTAACCACTCCACTGACACATGCCTTCTCTTTCTGACCGACCACATCAAACATGAGGTGGACGCGGGAAAATACTGCGGCATGGTCATGCTGGACATTCAGAAGGCCTTTGACACCGTTAACCACGCTAACCACGCTAACCACGCTATACTGTTGGATAAGCTCCGAGCAATCGGATTTGATGAAACCTCATCGAGCTGGATGCAATCTTATTTGGAGGGGAGGATACAGTTGGTAGAGGTGAACGGCACTGTGTCCCCTCCCCTATCAGTAAGCTGTGGAGTCCCCCAAGGCAGTATACTAGGACCTTTACTGTTCCTAATATACGTAAATGACATGCCATCAGCATGCCACTGTGAATTGTTCCTGTTTGCGGATGACTCGGCCCTGCTGGTATCTGGCAAGGACAAGTCACAGGTGGAACAAATCCTCAGTGCTGAACTCCTTAATATTTGCACCTGGCTCGCTGACAACAAGCTATCCATACACTTAGGTAAAATGGAATCCATCCTATTTGGGTCCCATATCAACCTTAAGAAAGTCAATGACTTCACTATAAAAGTGGGTGACATTGTTATCACCAGGAAAGATGAGATCACCTACCTTGGGTTCCATTCTAGAGGCTAATCTTTCCTGTGATAAAATGGCAACCAAGGTAATCAAAAAAGTTAACCAAAGAACGAGATTCGTCTACAGAATCTCCTCTCTGGTCAACAAAAGCACCTTGAGGATTCTAGCGGGAACTCTCATTCAACCCTTTTTCGATTACGCTTGCACCTCCTGGTACCCCAGCACCTCCGAAACCCTCAAATCTAGACTCCAAACATCCCAGAATAAGCTAGTCCGGTTACTTTTAGACCTCCACCCCAGATCACACCTCAATCCAACCCACTTCTCCAAAGTGGGCTGGCTCAGGGTGGAGGACAGAGTAAAACAACCTGCACTGAGCCTAGTCTATAAAATCCGCTACACCTCCTTGATACCGAAGTACATGTCAAACTACTTTCTTAACGTAAGTGACCGCCATGACCACAACACCAGGGGGAGCTCCACAAACCACGTTAAACCCAGATTCCGATCTAACAAAGGTCTTAACTCATTCTCTTTCTATGCCACATCAATGTGGAATGCACTCCCAACAGGTGTAAAAGTAAGTGCATCTCTATCCTCCTTCAAAACCGCTCTAAAACAACACCTCCAGGCAACTTCAACACTTTACTAATACCCTCCTCCATTCACATCCCATCTCCCCGGATTATAGATAACCTAATGTAAATAATCAAATGTACTTCTAATGTATATACTGTACTTGTTATTATGCTATCTGAACTCACTATGTTCTCTGCTGGCTGTACATATCCTACTAAATAAGACCTACACTGTTTCTATGTCCACATTTCTCTGTTGATGCAATTGTTGATGACTGAAGTACTGATATCAACCAAAGCTCCTCATCCCACCCCCCGGATTGTAAATAATGTAAATAATTCAATGTACATACTATGATGATTAACCTGTGTGATGACTGTATTATGCTGATAGTATATATTTGTACCATGAATTGATTAACGTGGACCCCGACTTAAACAAGTTGAAAAACTTATTGGAGTGTTACCATTTAGTGTTCAATTGTACGGAATATGTACTGAACTGTGCAATCTACTAACAAAAGTATCAATCAATCAATCAAAATGCAGGTAACAAACAAGCGAGTCATCACCTGTGAATAATTGCAGGGAACAAAAAAACAAGTAATCACCTGTGATTAATTGCAGGTAGTAAACAAGCGAGTCATCACCTGTGATTAAATGCAGGTAACAAACAAGCGAGTAGTCTCCTGTGACTAATTGCAGGTAACAAACAAACGAGTAATCACATGTGCTTTATTGCAGGTAACAAATAAACGAGTCATCACCTGGGACTAATTGTAGGTGACATACAAGCGAATCATCACCTGGGATTAATTGCAGGTAACAAACAACCTGTGACTAATTGTAACAAGTAATCATCTGTGACTAATTGGAGGTAACAAACAAACGAGTAATCACATGTGCTTTATTGCAGGTAACAAATAAACGAGTCATCACCTGTGACTAATTGTAGGTGACATACAAGCGAATCATCACCTGGGATTAATTGCAGGTAACAAACAAACAAGTAATCATCTGTGACTAATTGCAGGTAACAAACAAGCGAATCATCACCTGTGATTAACTGCAGGTAGCAAAGAAGTGAGTAATCACCTGTGACTAATTGCAGGTAACAAACAAGTTAGTCTTAAATCCAATTGGTCCATTAATTCCATCCATCCATCCATTTTCTACCGCTCATTCCCTTTGGGGTCGCTGGTGCCTATCTCAGCTACAATCGGACAGAAGGGGTGTACAACCTGGACAAGTCGCCACCTCATCACAGGGCCAACACAGATAGACAGACAATATTCACACCTACATTCACACACTAGGGCCAATTTAGTGTTGCCAATCAACCTATCCCCAGGTGCATGTCTTCGGAGGTGGGAGGAAGCCGTAGTACCCGGAGGGAACCCACGCAGTCACGGGGAGGACATGGAAACTCCACACAGAAAGATCCCGAGCCCGGGATTGAACCCAGGACTACTCAGGACCTTCGTATAGTGAGGCAGATGCACTAACCCCTCTACCATCGTGCTGCCCGTGATTAATTTCAGGTAACAAATAAACGAGTCATCACCTGTGACTAATTGCAGATAACAAGTAAACGAGTCATCACTTGTGAATAACTGCAGGTAGCAAACAAGTGAGTAATCACCTGTGACTAATTGCAGGTAACAAACAAGCGAGTCATCACCTGTGACTAATTGCAGGTAACAAACAAACGAGTAATCACCTGTGATTAATTGCAGGTATTAAACAAGTGAGTCATCACCTGTGACTAATTGCAGGTAACAAACAAACAAGTAATCTCCTGTGACTAATTGCAGGTAACAAACAAAGAGTCATCACTTGTAAATCACTGCAGGTAGCAAACAAGTGAGTAATCACCTATGAATAACTGCACGTAACAAACAAAAAAGTCATCACCTGTGACTAATTGCAGGTAACAAACAAGCGAGTCATCACCTGTGACTTATTGCACGTAAAAACAAACAATCACCTGTAAGGTAAGAAAAAACAGGAAGACATTAGGAAAAAACAGGAAGAAACTAAGGGGAAACAGGAAGAAAGTAGCAGGAAACAGGAAGATGGAAAGAGGAAAAGGAAGACACTAAGGGGAAACAGGAAGAAGCTAAGATGAAACAGGAAGCTCAAAGAGAAGGCGCTCTTTTGTGGGTGTGGCCTATGCCCATGCTCATGAGTTGACTCCGCCCCCTGTCACTGAGAAGATGATATTTTGTTGAAATAAACTTGAATGAATGTAAAAGATTATAAAGTTTAATTAATGTAAAAAAAATGATATGTACAAATGTTTTAATGAATGTAAAATTAATAAAATATTATACATTTTAATGAATGTAAAATTAATAAAATATTATACATTTTCTTGAATATAAAGTTAATAAAATAAAAAGTTTAATGAATGTAAAATTAATTTAAACATTATAAAGTTTAACTTCTCATCATTAGTACTCAATGTACTCATTCACTCATTCATTCGACTTGAATGTAATTATCCACTCATTCATACATTTATATAATTATTCATCCATACTTTAATTCAACAATCATTTTCGAGTACTTTAATGTAGTACTTTATTTGTTAAGCCATGTGTACTTTGGCTGACACATTCATTCATTATTCATACTTTAAGTAAATCATTCACTCATTTATATTATATAATCTTTACATTCATTCATTTATATTTGAATTTAATAATTCATTCATATGTTGACTTAAACATTATTTCATTCTGTAGAATTAATTAATTAATTTTTACTTGAATTTAACAACGTATTAATTAATTCATACATTGATGGAAACATAAATTCATTCACACCGTAATCATTCATGTTATAACTGGAAAATCTATTAATTCATTTGTGTGATGACTAGAGAGTTTATCTTTTCTTAGTTTAAATGAATGATTCATTCTTTATTTTAATTAGTCATGCATTCATGTTGACTTAAACATTCACTCATGCATACTTAACCCATTCATTCATTCTATAACTAAACAATTGATTAATACCATTTACTTTAATAAAATGGTTAATCCATTATTACTTCATACATTAATGTATTTATTCATGCATTGATTCGTATGTTGACTTAAACATTCGTTCATTCATACTGGACTCATTCATTCATTCTATATGTGAACAATTAATTCATTAAATTGTACTTAAATAAAATAAATACATTCATACTTTAATTTAATCATTCATGCATTCATTCGTATGTTGACATAAACATTCATTCATTCATACTTAACTCATTCATCATACTTTAACTGAACAATTAATTTATTTAGTTGTACTTTGATGGGATACGTAAATGATTGTCATTTAATCATACTTTACTTTATTAATTCATTCATAGTTAAATTGAACAAATAATTAATTAATTTGTACCTCATTTAATAATTCATACATGATTGTAATGATTAATTCATGAATTAATTTGTACTTTGACTTAAAAGTTATTTTAGTCATTCATACATACCTCATTCATTCATATTTAACTTATTCATTCATTCATACTTAAACTGAACTAACCATTCATTCGTACTTAATTTAATCATTCATACATGAATGTAATGACTAATTCCGGAAATTAAATTGTACTTGGACTTCAAAGTGACTTCATATATTCATCCTTAACTCATTCATTCATTCATACTCAAACTGAACAATGCATTCATTCATTTGTACTTCATTTAATCATTTATACATGAATCCATCCATCCATCCATTGTCTACTGCTTATTCCCTTTGGGGTCGCGGGGGGCTCTGGTGCCTATCTCAGCTACAATCAGGCGGAAGGCGGTGTACACCCTGGACAAGTCGCCCTCATCGCAGGGCTTATACATGAATATAATAATGAATTAATGTATTAATTTGTACTTGGCCCTGAAGGTGACTTAATTCATTCATACTTAACTCATCCATTCATCATACTTAAACTAATTAAGTCAATCATTCATTCGTACTTCATTTATTAATTCATACATGAATATAATAAATAATTAATGAATTCATTCAAACTTGGACTTAAAAGTGACTTCATGCGTTCATACTTAATTCATTCATTCATAAACTGAACAATTCATTCATTCATTTTGACCTAATTTAATAATTCATGCATTAATGTAATAATTAATTCATGAATTCACTTGTATGTGGACTTAAAAGTGACTTCATACATTCACACGTAACACATTCATTCATACTTAACTAATATCATTCATACTTAACTAATTCATATTTGAACTGAAAAAAATAATTAATTCCTACCTAATTCATGTATTTATACTTAAACTGAGCATTCATTCAATCGTACTCCATTTAATAATTAATACATAAATGTAATAATTAATTCATTAATTCTTTCGTACGTGGACTTAAAAGTGACTTCATACGTTCATACTTAACTCATTTATTCATCCATACTTCATTTAATAATTAATTCATGAATAATTCGTATTTAGACCTAAAAGTGACTTTATTCATTCATTAACTCATTCATTCATACTTAAACTGAACAGTTCATTCATTCATTTGTACTTCATATTATAATTTATACGTGAATGAAATAGATTTTTAATGAATTCACTCATATATGGACTTCAAAGTGATTTCATACATTCATACTTAACTCATTCAATCATTAATTAATTCATACTTAAACTGAACAATTCATTACTGTAATTTGTACTTTATTTAATAATAATGCATTCATGAATTAATTCTTATTTGGACCTAAAAGTGACTTCTTTCATTCATACTTAAACTGAACAATTAATTAATTCATTCATTCGTACTTCATTTAATAATCATTCATTTGTATTTGGACCTAAAAGTTACTTCATTCATTCATACTTAAACTGAACAATTAATTAATTCATTCATTCGTACTTCATTTAATAATCATTAATTTGTATTTGGACCTAAAAGTGACTTCATTCATTCATACTTAAACTGAACAATTCATTCATTCATACTTCATTTAATAATTCATACATGAATAAAATAATCATTTAATGAATTCACTAATATGTGGACTTCATACGTTCATACTTAACTCATTCAATTATTAGTTAATTCATACTTAAACTGAACAATTAATTACTGTAATTAGAACTTTATTTAATGATAATGCATTCATGAATTTATTCATATTTGGCCCTAAAAGTGACTTCCTTCATTCATTCTTAACTCATCCATTCATTCATACTTAAACTGAACAATTCATTCATTTGTAATTACTTTAATAACAATTAATTCGTATTTGGACCTAAAAGTGACTTAATCAATTCATACTTAAATCATTCATTCATTCGTACTTCATTTAATAATATATGCATTAATTAGTTATTTAAGGAATTCACTCGTACGTGGACTTCAAAGTGACTTCATACGTTCATACTTGACTCATTCATTCATTTATACTTAAACTGAACAGTTCATTCATTCCTACTTCATTTAATATTAATTCATTCATGAATTCATTCGTATTTGGACCTAAAAGTGACTTAATTCCTTCATCCTTAACTCATTCATTCAGTCATATTTAAACTGAACAATTAATTAATTCCAGCCTAATTCATTTATTCATACCTAAACTGAGCCATTCATTCGTACTTCATTTAATAATTCATACATTGACTAATTCAATTCATTCATGATTTAAATCGTATTGGGACCTAAAAGTGACTTCATTCGTTCATACTTACTGTACCTCCTTTATTCATACTTAAACTGAATAATTCATCCATTCATTCCTTCATTCGTACTTCATCCTTCATTCGTACTTCATTTTTTAAGTTAAAGTTAAGTTGAAGTACCAATGATTGTCACACTAGGTGTGGGGAAATTTGTCCTCTGCATTTGACCCATCCCCTTGCTCACCCCCTTGGAGGTGAGGGGAGCAGTGGGCAGCAGCAGTGGCCGCGCCTGGGAATCATTTTTGGTGAATTCATAATTCATACATTGAATATAATGATTCATTCACTCCAACCGAAGGGAATAAGCGGTACAAAACGGATGGATGGATGCATGGATGGGAATTCATTCATATTTGGACCACAAAGTGACTTCATTCATTCATACTTAAACTAAACAATTTATTCATTTGTACTTTATTTAATAATTCATACATGAATATAATAATTCATTCATTAATTCACTCGTATGTGGACTTAAAAGTGACTTCATACGTTCATACTTCACTCATTCATTCAGTCCTACTTATTCATTCATACATGAACTGAACAATTCACTCATTCATTCAAACTTAAACCGAACAATTAATTAATCCATTCATTTATTAATACTTAAACTGAACAATTCATTCATTCATTCGTACTTCATTTATTAATAATTCATGCATGAATGTAACAATTATTTCATGAGTTCACTCGTACTTTAAGTGACTTCATAGTTCATAGGATGGTTGACCTGTGCGCTGAGATCAAAGGTCAGGTGGTGCCAGATGATTTTGAGCAGGAAGTGATGATGATGATGAAGAGCGTGCACGAGGCACACATGCACAGATGTTGCTGCCTAATCCCGCACATGCGCGCGCACGCACGCACGCACACAGTGATGTAAGAGGCCATGTAATCCAGGCGGTCACGTGACACGAGACAGGAAGTGATCGTCACGATGACGTCACAGAAGGTTCCAGGCGCATTTACAGGTGTGATATGTGACAGGTGACCTTGACAGGTGTTCGGCGGCCAAGGCGTGCGACGTCACGTGACCTGGCCGCCGCTCGTCCCTTGCGCAGGTGTGTGTGTGCGCGCACGCGCCTACCTGTTGTCGCCGGGTCGCGCGCACACGCCGCCAATCACGACAAGGTCACACGACGCACGTGCTTACCGTACACGCCCTGGCCGTGCGCGCAGTGCACGAAGCCGCCCACGAGCCACACGAGCGCGAGCAGCGGAATCATCTTCACATCGTCCCACCGGAAGCAGCTCCTCTGTCCGCGTGCACGCTCCGGAGTCTCACGCACGCATCCGAGCGTGTTCCCGCCAGCAGCCCCCCCCCCCACACGGCGGTCAGGTGCTCTCACTCATCCCGCAGTTTGGGGGGGACGAGGTGGGCCAGGTGATTGGAGACGGGGCTTCAGGCGGCTCTCTTTGATGCCGACATGGACTTGACGTCAAGAACCGCCGCTCAGTACCGTTCACGTCCTCGCTGACCCTGCATCCGTCCTCCGAGGCCGGTGGGCTCCGTGTCACGAGCAGCTGCGGGGCCGGTCCATGCTAGAGCGGGAAAGGTCGGTGCCGGTTCTGGTCCAGTTGTCAGCGGCTCTATCAATGTCGCCAGGCCGCCGATGGATGTCGAGAGTCGGCCTGACGATGGACCAGCAGCCCGCTCGGTGGCGGATGGTACCGGTGAGACGTCCGCGACAGAACAAAGTCCACCGTGGTAGACGACGACTGGACTTCCGGTGGAGACTTTCAAAATAAGATCGAGCCACTGGCTGCTGCAGCTTTGTCACGAATAGACATTAAATATGGATTTTTGACTTTTAATGTTGACATTTATCACCTCTGCTCGGTTTGTAGCATAAAAAAACTTTTTTACTTTTACTCATTTAACGAGGTTTGAATGATAGTCTATAACAAGGGTCACCAACGTGGTGCCCGCAGGCACCAGGTAGCCCGTATGGACCAGATGAGTAGCCCGCTGGCCTGTTCTAAAAATAGCTCAAATAGCAGCAAGTACCAGTGAGCTGCCTCTATTTTTTACATCTTATATATTTACCAGCAAGCTGGTCTCGCTTTGCTCGAAATTTTTAATTCTAAGTGAGACAAAACTCAAATACAATTTGATAATCCAAGAAAATATTTTAAAGACTTGGTCTTCACTTGTTTAAATAAATTCATTTATTTTTTTACTTTGCTTCTTATAACTTTCAGAAAGAACATTTTAAAGAAAAAATACAACCTTAAAAATGATTTTAGGATTTTTAAACACATATACCTTTTTACCTTCCTCTACTTTCCTGACAATTTTTCACAATTTAAATCAATGTTCAAGTAATATTTTTTTATTATTATTATTGTAAAGAATAATAAATACATTTTCATTTAATTCTTCATTTTAGCTTCTGTTTTTTCGACGAAGAATATTTGTGAAGTATTTCTTCAAACTTATTCTGATTTAAAATTCAAACAAAATATTCTGGCAAATCTAGAAAATATGTAGAATCAAATTTAAATCTTATTTCAAAGTCTTTTGAATTTCTTTTAAAATTTTTGTTCTTGATAATCTAGAAGAAATAATAAATTATCTTTGTTAGAAATATAGCTTGGTCCAATTTGTTATATCTTATAACAAAGTGCAGATTGGATTTTAAACTATTTAAAACATGTCATCAAAATTCTAAAATTAATCTTAATCAGGAACTATTACTAATGATGTTCCATAAATTATTTAAAAAAATGTTTCAACAAGATTTGAATTAACTAGTTTTTCTATTTCTTTTTTTCGGTTGAATTTTTAATTTCAAAGAGTCGAAATTGAAGATAAACTATTTTTCAGAATTTTATTTTAATTTTTTTCTTGTTTTCTCCTCTTTTAAACCGTTCAATTAAGTTTTTTGCATTATTTATTCTCTACAAAAAACCTTCCGTAAAAGGAAAATAAAACGTATGACGGAATTACAGACAGAAACACCCATTTTTTAAATATATATAGATGTATTTATTAAAGGTAAATTGAGCAAATTGGCTATTTCTGGCAATTTACTTAAGTGTGTATCAAACTGGTAGCCCTTCGCATTAATCAATACCCAAGAAGTAGCTCTTGGTTTCAAAAAGGTTGGTGACCCCTGGTCTATAAGAACAATGAGCAGCACATTGATATTGATCTACATTGATCTATTTTACCTATTTTATTCATTGTATTGTATCAATGCATCTGATATATATATAAATATATCTGCAATGAGGTGGCGACTTGTCCAAGATGTACACCACCTTCCGCTCGATTGTAGCTGAGATAGGCACCAGCGGTAGAAAATAGATGGATATATACATATATATATATATATATATATATATATATATATATATATATATATATATATATATATATATATCTTTATTTGATAATTGTATTCATACATCTATGTTTATTTATTGTATTTATACATATATTAGGCTCCAGCCTCCCCCGCGACCCCAAAAGGGACAAGCAGTACAAAATGGATGAATGGATACATCTATATTTATTCATCATATTTATGTATTCATTTTTTATATATATATATATATATAGTGTAGCTATATTTATTTCTCTTATGTATTTATTCATCTATTATATTTATCGTACCAAGTTATATTTATCCATCTGTTTTAATTATACATCTATTGTATTAATGTATCTATAATTATTGAAATGTTGTATTTATTTATATATTCAAACATCCTTCCATCTATAGTATTTATCTGTTATATTTATTTATTGTATTTTATACAGTATGTATATTTATAAAATCCATAGTATTTATTTATTGTATCTATATATCTATATTTATCAATTCCATTTCTGCAGCGATCTGTCTATACTATTTTGTTGTATTCATCTATCCATTGTATCTATTTATTTAAATATTCATACATCTATTGTTATGTACATAGTAATATATTAATATCTATGTATCCATCTATATTTATTTATCTAATGTAATCGTCCGTCTGTAGTATTTATCTATATTCATTGACTAATTCTATATTTATTTATCATATTTATATACAGTATCTATATTTATGTATCAATACGTATTAATCGTATGCATCTATTGAATCTATTTATATATTTATCCATCCATCCATTTCCTACCGCTTATTCCCTTTTAGGGGTTGCGGGGGGCGCTGGCGCCTATCTCAGCTACAATCGGGCGGAAGGCGGGGTACACCCTGGACAAGTCGCCAACTCATCGCAAGGCCAACACAGATAGACAGACAACATTCACACTCACATTCACACACTAGGGCCAATTTAGTGTTGCCAATCAACCTATCCCCAGGTGCATGTTTTTGGAGGTGGGAGGAAGCCGGAATACCCGGAGGGAACCCACGCATTCACGGGGAGAACATGCAAACTCCACACAGAAAGCCTGGATTTGAACCCAGGACTGCAGGGACTTCGTATTGTGAGGCAGATGCACTAATCCCTCTGCCACCGTGAAGCCTATATATTTATGTAATGTATTTATCTATCTACAGTATCTATCTATATGTATATATGTATCGTATTTATCTATTGTATGTATGTATATATATATTGTATACATAAATCTACTCAGTAAATCTATTCAGTAATTGCGTTATTATTCATCATAGTTGTTCAGGCACTGACTTATTCTTTACAATCTTGTTTTGTTTTACATTTTCTTATATTCGGAAAATAATTAAGGAATTCCGGAATATTTTTCAAATTCTTAATCACATGTATTTCTTTCTTTCATGAAAATACAGTATTTGTGTTCTTGACTTTACTTCTACTTCTCCCTGTACTTTGTCGTCAATGTCGCCTTTTCCTAGACATGGAAAGATGGCGGCAACAAGCACCTGCAGTTCACATGCGCCCCCTTGTGGTGGGCTCCGTGACATTCATCTGCAGATTTATTTTGTGATTATGTTGCTGCTGGACAAAGGTAACTTAACTCAGATGAACGAGTGATAAAGTGAGGAGTCGGCAATAAAACTAATTCACTTGCTTGCTTTCATTAGCGAGTGGGCGGAGCCAAATGCATGACAAAAGTAGTCAGCGGACATGTTTATTTCCCGTTACTTTGACACCGCTAACACGCTAACAATGACAACAATGGTTCTAGCCAGCGTAGGGAAATTTGAGGAGCAGCGCCTCCCTGGCGCCCACACGCAGCCTGGCCGGGTTCACACGGTCAACGGCCGTCGCGTTGGTGGCGAGGACCACGTCGGCCATGGTCTGCGGGGGCAGGGCCTGGTGGTTCAACTCCAACTCCGCCTCCTGCTCGGCCCAGTTGATGGCGACTAGGTAACGTACGCTCTGGTCCCATACGCGCATGTATGCCAGCGAGGACGAGGAGTTGAAGAGCGGCACCAAGTCTCCCACCAGCAGGGAGCGCTCTTTCACACGCAGCTCGCTCAGGCGGCGGAAGAAACTGCGACTAGACGTACGGCGCTCTCGCTCCTCCTGTGGGACATCGTCATCACCATCATAAAAATCATCATCATAACAACAATCACATTCATCAGCTTCATAACCATCATCATCATAACAGTCAAATTCATCATCACCATAACAATCATCATCATCATAGTCATTGTAATTGTCATAACAATCACATTCATCATCATCATCATCATCATCATTCTCATCAAACAATCCTCATAACAATCATGCTCATCATCGTAATCATTCTCATCATAACAATCATCATAACAATCATAATCATCATCATAACAACCATTATCATAACAATCATGATCATCATAATAATTGTCATAACAATCATCATCATCATCAAAATAATCATCATCATTGTTCTAACAATCATCATCATTATAATCACATTAATCATCATCATCTTTATAACAATCATCATAACAATTATGATCATCATCATAACAATTATGATCATCATCATAATCATCATCATCATTATAACAATCATGATCATCATAATCATAACAATCGTCATCATCAGAACAATCATGATCATCATCCTAATCATCATAACAATAATCATCCTCATGACAATCATCATCATTCTCATCATAACAATCTTTATCAAAACAATCATCATCAAAACAATTGTGATCATCATAACAATCATCATCATCATAATCATTCTTGACATAACGATCATGAGCATCCGCATAACAATCATCCTCATTGTCATAAAAATCATGATCATCATCATAATCATCCTCATAACAATCATCAAAACAATCATCATCAACATAATCATCATCATTACAACAATCACCATCATCCTCATCATAACAACTATGATCATCATCATAATCATCACCATAACAATCATGATCATCATCATAATCATAACAATCATCATCATCCGAATCATAAAAATAATCATCAGAACAATCATGGTCATCATCTTAATCATCACCATAACAATCATCATCATCATCATCATCATTCTCATCATAACAATCCGCATCGTCATAACAATCACCATCATCATCAAAACAATCATCATCACCATCATTATCATCATCATACCATTCATAATCATTCTCATCATTACAATCATCATCATCGGAACAATCCTGATGATCATCAACATAATCAGCATCCTCATGAAAATCGTCATCATAACAATCATGATCACCATCATAATCAACCTCATAACAATCATCATAACTATATTCATCATCATTATAACAATCATCATCATCATAACAATCATATTCATCATCATCATTATAATGATCATAATAACAATTATGATCATCATCATAAAAATCACGATCATCAGAATCTTAACAGTCATCATCATTAGAACAATCATGATCATCATCCTAATCATCATCATAACAATCATCATCATCACCATAACAATAATGATCCTCATCATAACAATCATCATCATCATCATTCTCATAACAATCATCACTATCATAACAATTATTATTCATCCAAACAGTCATGATCATCATCATCATAACAATCACATAACAATTTTTAGCATCAGCATTCTCATCATAACAATCATCATCATCCTCATTTTAACAATCTTGATCATTATCCAAATCATCAGCATCATTCTTATCATAACAATCATCATCATCATCCTCATCATAACAATCATGATCATCGTTCTAATAATCATCATAACAACCATCATCATCAACATGACAATCATCATCCTCATTCTCATCTTAACAATCATCAGCATAACAATCATCATCATAACAATATCACCATCATCATTCTCATCATAACAATCATCATCATTATCATACTTATAATATCATAATCATCATCATCATAACAATCATCATCATCATAATAACAGCAACCATCATCATAACAATCATGATCACCATCATAACAATCATCATCATAATCATCATCATAAAAATCATACTCATCTTCATCACAGACATCATCATCATTATAAAAATCATCATCATCATCATCATAACATCGTCATTCTCATCATAACAATTATGATCGTTATCACAATCATCATCATAACAAAAATAATCATCATCATCATAACAATCATGATCATCATAACAAGCATCATCATAACAATCATCATCATCATAACTATCACATTCATCATCGTCATAACAATCATGATCATCATCATAATCATCATCATCCTAACAATCATCGTAACGATCATGATATCAACACAATCATAACAATCACATTCATCATCATCATTATTATAACAATCATCATCATCATAACAATCATCATCATAACATACATCATAATCATCATAACAATCATCAATCTCATCATAACAATCATGATCATCATCATCATTGTAACAATCATGATCATCATCATAACAATCATCATAAATATCATCTTCATAACAATCAGCATCATAACAATCATGATCATCATCATCATAACAATCACATTCATCATCATTATAACAAGAATTAGCAGCAGCATTATCATCATAACAGTCATCATCATCATCACCACACTCATTGTCATTATAACAATCATGATCATCATAACAACCATCATCATCGTTGTCATCATCATCCTACCAATCATCATCATCATCATTAAAAAATCATGAAGATCGTCATAACAACCATCATCATCATCATCATCAACATAAAAATCATGATCATCATCATAACAATCATGATGATCATCATAACAACCATCATCATAATAATCACAATCTTCATCATCACAGTCAACATCATCATCATAACCATCATCATAACAATCATCATCATCATCATTAGAATAATCATGATCATCATCATAACAATCATCATCATCTTTACCATCATCATCATCATAACATTCATAATCATCATCATAAAATCAACATAACAATCATCATCATAATCATCAGAATAATCATGATCATCATAACAATCAACATCATCATCATAAAAATCATCTCTATCATTATAACAAACATCATCACCACAATCATCATCATCATCATAACAAGCATCACTATCAATATAATCATCATGACAATAATCACTATCAATATCATCATCATAACAATTATCATCATAACAATCATCATCACAACAACAATCACAATCACAATAACAATCATCATCATCATAACAATCATCATCATTACAACCATCATCATCATCATCCTCACAACAACAATCATCATCACAGTAACAATCATCATCATTATAACAATCATCATTCTCATAAAATAATCATCATCACAACAATCATCATAATAATTATCATCATCATAACAATCATCATCATCACAACAATCATCATCATCTTAACAATCAACATCATAACAATAATATCATCATCATCATCATTTAAACCCAGCACCACTCACAGCTAAAAGTCCTCCGATTTGATTGCATAATTACACAGTATTCTGGACGTCTCTGTTGCTGAATCTTTTGCAATTTGTTCAATTAATAATGGAGACTACAAAATAGAATGCATTTGGTAGAAAGTGGTGTATTTTGGCCGGCTGTAGCAACACAAACACAGCAGGTGTTTCTTTGTTTGTTGTGAAGCTTTAATATGGAACAGAACGGTCAAGCGAACATGTTTTTCCACCACATGTCAACCGGCAGGTTTCGGTGAGAAATTGCTTGTGTCGTTCTTCCTGCAGCAGCTGTCAAAGAGGCAGCTGCGACTTTCTTGGCTCCTCCATGGCTTCACTCAGAAACACTGGCGGTCACCACACGCCTCTGACTTTCAGGTATGATTTTATAATCTCACTAAAACACTAGTAACACAATAATCAGATAAGGGATTTTCCAGAATTATCCTAGTAAATGTGTCTAATAACATTTGAATCGCTCCTGCCCTCGTCTTTTTTTTTTCTTCTAGTCCTGCACTTTCACTTTCCTCCTCCACAAATCTTTCATCCTCTCTCAAATTAATGGGGAAATTGTCGCTTTCTCGGTCAGAATCGCTCGCGCTGCGGGTGGCTATGATTGTAATCAATGTGCGGATGTGAGGAGACCTCACACCGGTGACGTCTTGCGCACATCGTCTGCTACTTCCGGTACAGGCAAGGCTTTTTTATTTGCCACCAAAAGTTGCGAACTTTATCGTGGATGTTCTCTACTAAATCCTTTCAGCAAAAATATGGCAATATCGCGAAATTATCAAGTATGACACATTGAATGGACCTGCTATCCCCGTTTAAATAAGAAAATCTCATTTCAGCAGGCCTTTAAGGATTATCATCATAACATCATCATCCTAACATCAATATCATCATCATAACAATCAATGTCATAACCATTAATGATTATTATCATCATCATACTCATTCATCATCATTCTAACAATCGTCATCATCATAACCAATAATGATTATCGTCATCATCATCATTATCATAACAATCATCAACATCATCCTAACAATCAACATCATAACCATTAATGATTATCATTATAATCATTCATCATCATCATCATCATCATTATCATCATCCCCATCCTTATAACAACATTGTAAAAATCTTCCCCATCAACATCAGCACAACACTTTTCATCACCACAACAATCACTGTCACCACAACAATCACCATCATCCCAACAATCACCATCACCACAACAATCACCATCAGCACAGCAATCATGATCATTTACCTGCAGGGTCCCGTTAAGTTCTTCGTCTGAGTCCCAAAGCATTCTGGGAAACGTTGAGTCCTTAAAAAAAGAGTGCAGGTGTCATGAGGTCACGTGAGGTCACATGATGTCCCTAAGGTCACATGACACGTGCTGTAGCTGAATGCTAAGTTCAGGCCCCCTGAACCCACCTGGTCTGTCAGGCCGATCTCATCACCATAGTTGAACACAGGTGTGCCGGGCAGCGTGAACAAGAGGACCTGGTACAGTCGGAGCAGTGCCGGGCCCACCAGTGAGGCCATATGCCCTTGGCCCCACCCCCCCACATTCCACGCCAGCCGGCTCTGAGCATGGGCGGAGTATAAGCTCCAAATGGACTGGGCGTACTCGGCAGGGTCCGAGGGTAGGAGGAGCCTGGACGTCAGCAGGTCCACCCCTGTGGAGGACAGCAGGTCGGACACGTCGAGGGCCGAGTGGCGTTCAGTCACGCCAATCAGAACTCTGCCAGACGGAAAGGAAGGCGCACTCGTTGTGTTTCAACTTTCAAAATAAAAGTCTGGTGACGGACAAACTGTCTGACCTCTTAGTGGGACGCTCGTTGGTCCCGTTTTGGACGATGGCCCGGATGTCAGCCCACAAGGATGGAACCATGGCGGCCACACGCTCCACCTCAGACAGCTGCACGCCGTCCACGCCTTGGTCGAACCAGAACACCAGTGCAGACTGACACACGCACACACGGAAACGCACGCACGCATGCACACACACACACACACACACACACACACACACACACACACACACACACACACACACACACACACACACACACAGAGTCAGAGGCGGTGGCGCCCCCTGCATGCTGCAATGCCCACCTTCAGCTTCTCGGCGACCACAGTCACAGTGCCGTTGAAGAACCAGGCGCCAGTAGATCCTTGGTAGTTTGGTGTCAGGTCCAGAACCACCATCATGCCTGAGTGCAACAGAACTTAATTACTGCCCTCATCATCATCATCATCATCATCATCATTACAATGATCACCATCACCACAACAATCAGCATCATCACAACAAAAATCACCATCACCACAACAGTCACCATCATCACAACAGTCACCATCATCACAACAATCACCATCACCATCATCACAACAATCATCATTACCACAACAATCACCATCACCACAACAATCAGCATCATCACAACAAAAATCACCATCACCACAACAGTCACCATCATCACAACAATCACCATCACCATCATCACAACAATCATCATTACCACAACAATCACCATCATACCAACAATCACCATCACCACAACAATATCTATCAGCAAAACAATCACCATTACCACAACAAACACCATCACCACAACAATCACCATCATCACAACTATCACCATCATCACAACAATAACCATCACCGCAACAATGCCTGTGCTCACCCTTCCTGTGCGTGGCGCGCAACAGCTCCTTTAGCTGCTCTAAGCTGCCGGCGTCGGGCGAGATCTCCTCAAATCTCAGACCCATGGCGTCGTCCGGCGGTGCCACATGCACGGGGCCGATCACCAGACTCTTGACCCCGAGCCGAGACAGGGCGTCCACCTTGCTGAGCACGCCTGGCGGGGACACGGGGGAAGGACGGTCAGCGCCAACTGCGGTTCCTCCCCTCACTCGGCGGACTCACCTTGGAAGTTGCCGGCGTCCGTGAAGGACTGCACCCGTGCCACCTGGTAGAGGGGTCCCTGGTTCCACCAGTAGGTGGTGGGCAAGTCCCGGCAGCGCGGCGCCTGCAGGATGATGAGCACCGCCCCGCCCAGCATGCCGAACCAGCCCAGCCAGAACAGGACCAGCAGCGCCCAGCGTGTGCGCACCCACCTGGGGGGCAAACAGTCTGAGTACTCTTCCCTGGGTGGCCAGCAGAGGGCGCCAATACAAACATCAATCAAAGTAATAAGGCTCGTTTGTGACGTCATCAATCAATAATTGCCTCGCCTTCTCGTACCCAGGCGTATGACGTCATCCATCAATCAATCACTGCCCCGCCTCTCCTTACCCAGGTGTTCCCGCCACTCGCAGCAGCTCCTCCTTGTTGAGACCGGTGAACTTCTCCTCTTCCTCCTCCATCTTCACCTTCACGAAGCCGTTCTTCTCCCCCTCAGGGGCCACAGCCTCGCCGGTTTCAGCAGCATCTCCTCCTGTGGTCATGGGTTGTTTCTCCTGGTCCTCCTGGTCCGCCGGGTCCTCCTGTTCCGCCGGGTCCTCCTGGTCCCCAGGGTCCTCCTGGTCCAGAGCCACCTCGCTCACATCGGCCTCCGTCGCATCAGCATCTGCAGCCTGCTGGTGCTGATGCTCAGCTTGGCCCGGCGGGACGTCTTTGTTCGCCGCAGGTTGCAGCTCCACGCGCACCTGGTCCTGTTCCTGATCCTGATCCACGTCCATGAAGGCGCAGTGGTAATTTAGTAACGCTCACCAGGGAAATAAAGAAGACACAATGGCGCTGCTCCGCAGACGATGAAGAAAGATGATGATGCTGCGTTCAGGAACTATCGGAATCACACCATCCTTGTTTTATCTGTCAAATATAAACTTGATTGTCGATTGTTTTTGTTGTCACTTTCATACAAAAAAATTGTTTCGTTGCACTTTAAGGAACAAACCAAACGTGAGCATAGTTTTGATGTGCATTTATTTAATCAGGATTCGAACTGTTTGTCTCATTTCCGAGTTACCATGAAGGCATCATTTAAGCAGTTCATGAGTGTGACGACACGATATTGGCTTCGCGACGACCAGACTGTACTTTGAAAAGAACTGATGAAATATATAACGGTAACACTGATCAAGTACTCAAAAAACTGTACCTTGTAGTAATAAACACAGCATACATATACGGTAGTGATGGGTCCGGCAACACCGATGCATCGGCGCATGCGTCGAGCTCATAGGGCGAAACCCTGTGTCGGTGCGCGTACTGCTCTTAGAAAGTCACGTGACCGATACGCGAACTGTGTCGCACTGGCACCTGCGCGCCAACCTGTGTTTATAAGGAAGCGCATCTGTCAACTAGACGCTGCTGCCAACAGAATCGCCGCACTTCTGTCGTTGGTCATTTGTAATTTATCGTCGTCGGAGATCATTTCCACCGTGTGGGAATATTTTGATCATGTATCGGAAAAAAATGTATTTGTGTTCATTTCCTTGTCGTTTCATCCTGTTCTCTCAAAGTTTCTAGCATTGTCCCACCTACACAAACATCTTATTGGTCACATAGAAAAACAGCGACAATTAGTCTCTTCGATAGCTCAGTTGGTAGAGTGAAGGACTGAAGTAGTATAAACTGAGTTCCTGAGGGTACTTTTTCAAACCCAGCTCGAAGTCATTATCTTTTTACCATGAATTGATTAACGTGGACCCCGATTTAAACACGTTGAATAACTTAATCGGGTGTTATCATTTAGTGGTCCATTGTACGGAATATGTACTGTACTGTGCAATCTACTAATAAAAGTTTCAATCAATCAATCATATTCACATTATTTATTGACTGTATCTAAAAAAGATAAAAACATTTTTTATTTAAATGAAGATATGAAATAATCCTAAATGAAATACAATGACTTGTTTTTTTGTTGTTGTATATACTAGGGCAGGGGTAGGGAACCTATGGCTCGCAAGCCAGATGTGGCTCTTTTGATTACTGCATCTGGCTCTCGGATAAATCTGAGCTGACATTACTTGACATGATAAGTAATGAATAATTCCACTTGTAATAAGTGTTAAAAAATAATGTTCAAAACACAAAACATTCTCATGCATTTTTACTCCATCCATCCGTTTACTACCACACCTGCTCAAGAAGTTGCGTTAAGAAGTTATTTATTTATTATTGGTTAATGTGGGGCTTGTCCTCCTGGGGGTTCTTCAGACCACCAAGCACCGACATGAGAGCCCGTTTCAGGGTTACACTATTGTTTTATTTTTCAATAAGTCTCTCAGTTGCTTTCCAGCAATTGTATTTTTCTCTTTCGTTCTTGCTCGCGCTCTGGCTCCAGCCCCAACCCCATTTCTCCTCCTGGCTGCTGCTTATAACAAAGCGACAGGTGATTAGATAACAAGGCTCAGGTTGGGCCACCTACGCAGCTCTCGCTGATTTTGAGGCCGGTCCTGGCCCACCCTAGGTTGCTGCAGGCCCGCGGGCCACGCCCCCTCCAGAGTTAGCTTTAGAATAACAATGTTATTACAGAGAATAAGAGACCTATTATACTCTAGAAATGTTGGTCTTACTTAAAAATGCACGCGTTTAGTTGTGTTCAGTGTTAAAAAAAAATATTATATGGCTCTTACGGGAATACATTTTAAAATATTAGGCTTTTTGGCTCTCTCAGCCAAAAAGGTTCCCGACCCCTGTACTAGGCCATAAAAGTGTCAGTTGAGTCGGTCCATAGGTTGCCTGTAGGCATTTTTAATGTCCAGCAGATGTCAGTATTTAGTGACACAGTATCAGTACAGTTTTGCAATGTGTCGAAATGATACATGAAGCCTCATCAACCCATCACTAATGTACGGAGTTAGTGCCAAGATGGCGGCGCCTCGCGCGGCTACGCTGGCATTAGCGATCTGCACTTAAAATCCGAGCTTTTCCTGAGATGAACACCAAGTTAAATGTTTGATGGCAACAAGCAAGTATAAATAACTAGCCATCCATTTTCTACCACTTGTCTCTTTTGACTCA
This sequence comes from Nerophis ophidion, assembly GCF_033978795.1. Classification (NCBI taxonomy): domain Eukaryota; kingdom Metazoa; phylum Chordata; class Actinopteri; order Syngnathiformes; family Syngnathidae; genus Nerophis; species Nerophis ophidion. The sequence goes on from NC_084613.1 coordinate 31,967,679, forward strand.
TGTAAACACAATGGAGTATCAAATCTCACAGCTAGCATGAGCAGCAGGCTAAAGGCTCCAACTGTATTTAACTATCATTGATTTTTACAGAGTACACATTCGTTTTAAATGTTTAATGAGCATGTGAAGGATATTTAGCGTCTTAACTTCCTGATATCTACATCAGCTGCATTGCCAATGCTGATACAAAATGCGACATCAAAGTCCAGCTGCTCTCCAAATGAAAGCTTAGTGAAATGTACTAGTTACTTGCATCAGCTGTGTATTTACATTGAACTCCACTTAGTCCCGCCCCTTCCAAGACGGCGACCGTAAACAGCACATGATTGGACATGGACAACAAAGAAATGATCATGATTTAGGGCTATATAAGTAAACATTGATTGATTGATTTATTAATAATATTCCAAATGTAGACACGTTACTAGCATGGCGGCTGCGTCCGGTCTTTTATATAAAACCAGGTGAAAGGTCAGGTTTGCATGTGACCCGTGATTGAGGGGGCGGGGTCAAGCTGTCACTCATCAGGCTGCTGTGGACGTCCTTCCAGTGAAGAAGCTGATTGGATAACGTCTCAGCTTCCGCCACCAGGGCTAACAGCTGGGCGAGAGATGAGTTCTGGCCCAGAGAGAGAGAGTTTTAAACGAGGTCGCCACGGTGATGTCCCGCGGTCGTGTGACTCACCAGTCGAGCCAGGTCGCCCGCCACCGCCGGACGTCTGGCGACGGCGCTCGTCTTCTCATCCAGCCTCTCCACGAGATCCAGCAGTGCGTGGACCACGTTCACCACAGACCTGCGCAACATGGAGCACACGCCGTCTATGGGGCCCTGCTTGCCACCTTTGCCTAAAGCGAAACAGATGAAACTCGTACCTGTGCAGGTGGGCTCGGACCGGCAGGCTGGTGCGGCCCGGCGGCCTCATGAAACGATGCCTCAGACTGTTTTGGTCCTTCAGGAAGTCCTGGAGATGAGTGCAGAACGTCTGCAACGTCTGGAACCTTGTGGCTGAAAAGAAGTTAGTCTTGTTTAGTGTGTGCGTGTGTTTGTGTGAGTGTGTCAAAAAGGCAGGCTGGTGTTTGTGTGTGTCACCAAGGCAGGCTGGATGTGTGACATCAGCGCTCAACTTCTCCGCCCTCAGTAGCTCCGCCTCCAGCTGCAGCTGCAGGACGTAGGGTTCATGACATCATCAAAGCTCGGACTGCGTTCTACCAACCACAGGTGGCGGCTCACCTGATCCAGCTCCTTCTGCATTCTGATCCGCTGCTCGGCGTCATGCAGTTGGGAGGAGAAGGCGGAGTTGGGCTGTGAGTAGGCGGAGTCTAGCTCTTCCTGAAAGCCAGCGTTTGACGATTTAGAACATTGAGGGCCACATCACATTTTGGCCACATTAAGTAACGTGGCGGGCCGCCATAAATTATGTGGCGAGTTACCCTGAAAGATGTGCCGGGCCACTACAAACAACATAGCGAGCCACTTTAAATAACGTGGAAGGTCACCAAAAATGACGTGGTGAGGCAAAATAAATGATGTGGAGGGTCACAATAAATGACATGGAAGGTCACAATAAATGATGTGGCTAGTCACGTTATATCATGTGGCGGACCACCATAAATGATGTGGCGGGCCAGATCTGGCCTCCATGCTTTGAGTTTGAAAGGTGTGCTGTAGAAGATGATGTCGAGTGTTTTAGGGCAGCACGCTGACCTGAGTCACGGCGCCGCTGGACACGCATTTGGACACCAGGCTGGCAGCTGATGTCAAGGTGAACGGAGACATACCCCCTTGAGGCATCTGTGTGCAAAGAAGACGTTTAATCAACAGACACCTTCATAACTATATACACACACTGCAAGTATATATAGAATGTAGTAACAGACACCTTCATAACAATATGTAATATGTACAACATTGACACTGCAAGTATATATACATATTATACACACACACACACACACACACACACACACACACACACACACACACACACGCACACACACACACACACACACACACACACACACACACACACACACACACACACCAAAAGTAACATACACCTTCGTAACAATATGTAATATGTACAATATTTACCATATTTTTATCATTTTAATCAATGCTGAATTATTCCGTGCATTTTGTTTCCATATCCATAGCGACGCATGTCTAAATTCCACAAACAAACGTGTGTGTGTTGTAATCATGGCAGACTTGGTACCAGACAACGAAGACGAATATTTTTGGACAAATGAGGGGTCACAATCTTATCTTTTTGAAGCTGAATATACTGAGGATGAGTTAATCCTCAGTATAACTGCTGCTTCTAGAAACACACACAAAGGAAGAGTGAGACGTTGTAGCAGACGGAAGCCTAGCAAGCGAGGTGAAAGTGACTTTGACGCTGTAAAATGTGGAATTTGAAGCCGCGCTATTTTGACATAAATGGAGTGGTTACCCAACTAAACCGGAAAAAACATCCCATGCCAGCTGGACCAAACAGACCATGGAGTGAGTGACACTTTATATCGATTGTGATGCACGCTTCACATCATGTGTTGTTACAACTACAGCACACTGTCTGGCTAGCTCTGTACAAACAAAACATGACATGCTACTTTACAGATACTGTAATATGATTGTTCATGTTTTTCACACCATACAGATTGGTGTCCTACCACAGTTTTGTGCATTACAAACTCAAACGTGATTCGTGCAAGCTCATCTCTTTCCGTTGTTAGCTTCTACGCCTCATATTGTAGCATGCCAATGTGTTACTCCATCCATCCAATTTCTACCGCTTGTCCCTTTTGAGGTGGCGAGGGGTGCTGGAGCCTATCTCAGCTGCATTCGGCCCACCTCATCGCAGGGCCAACACAGATAGACAATATTCACACATTAGGGCCAATTACGCTAGAAAAATAGTTCCGTCTTACAATAACAATATTGCTACAGTGGTTCTCAACCTTTTTTCAGTGATGTACCCCCTGTGAATTTTTTTTTATTCAAGTACCCCCTAATCAGAGCAAAGCATTTTGGTTGATAAAAAAAGGGATAAAGAAGTAATACACAGCACTATGTCATCAGTTTCTGATTTATTAAATTGTATAACAGTGCAAAAATACTGCTCATTTGTAGTGGTCTTTCTTGAACTATTTGGAAAAAATATATATAAAAATAACAAGAACTTGTTGAAAAAGAAACAATTGATTCAATTATAAATAAAGATTTCTACACATAGAAGTAATCATCAACTTAAAGTGCCCTCTTTGGGGATTGTAGTAGAGATTCATCTGGATTCATGAACTTAATTCTAAAAATTTCTTCACAAAAAAAGAAATCTTTAACATCAATATTTATGGAACATGTCCACAAAAAATCTAGCTGTCAACACTGAATATTGCATCGTTGTATTTTTTTTCACAGTTTATGAACTTATGTTCATATTTTGTTTAAGTATTATTCAATAAATGTATCCATAAAAGATTCTTCAATTGTTGCTATTTTCAGAATATTTAAAAAAAAATCTCACGTACCCCTTGGCATACCTTCAAGTAACCCCAGGGGTACGCCTACCCCCATTTGTGAACCACTGTTACACAGGTTACAGAACATAAATTAAGTATTGTTGAATGCTTTTTCAAAGTGATTTAGCGATATAATTGATTGCTAACATTAGCTGCATTGCTAGCCACCAAGAACAAGACAATTTTACATGTTAGAATGAAAACTAAACAAACATGTTTTTTTCTAGTCCCTCATAAAGATTGTGAACAACAGGCAACATTCCAAAAAAGTGCAGTTCCCCTTTAAAGGCCTACTGAAACCCACTACTACAGACTACGCAGTCTGATAGTTTATATATCAATGATGAAATATTAACATTGCAACACATGCCAATACGGCCGGTTTAGTTTACTAAATTGCAATTTTAAATTTCCCGCAGAGTTTCTTGTTGAAAACGTCACGGAATGATGACGCGTATGATGACGTATGTTTGTGACGTTTCGGGTTGGAGGGGACATACTAGCTCAGCACCAGTTACGGCTAAAAGTAGTCTCTTTTCATCGTGCAATTACACAGTAATTTGGACATCCGTGTTGCTGAATCTTTTGCAATTTGTTCAATTAATAATGGAGACTAAAAAGAACAATGCTGTTGGTGGAAAGCGGTGGATTGCAGCTGTCTTTAGCACCGAGACATAGCCGGTGTTTCTTTGTTTGTTGTGAAGCTTTAACACATAGCGGTCAAGCGAACGTGTTTCTCTACGTCAACCAGCAGGTTTTTGGATGGGAAAATTGTGATATATATCTTACCGGAGACATCAGTGGATTATTCGTCCTCCTGCAGTAGCTCTCAAAAAAGGCAGCTGTGAGCTTGGCTCCTCGGCTTCTCTCGGAGACACTGGCGTGTTCACCGCAGCCATCCGACCTCAAGGTATGGCTCTAAAATCCCACTAAAAAATTATTATAAAACAATAAGCAGATAACGGATCTTCCAGAATTACCCTAGTTTATGTGTCTAATTACATCTGAAAACGCTCACACTGCCGCCGCCCGGGGCCGTCGCTTTTTGTTTTATTATTATTTTTCTAGTTCTTCAATATCAATATCCTCAGCCACAAATCTTTCATCCTCGCTCAAATTAATGGGGAAATTGTCGTTTTCTCGTTCCGAATAGCTGTTTTTGTTGAAGGCTCCTATTATAAAGAATGGGAGGATGTGAGGAGCCCTCACACGGGTGATGTCATCGTCTGCGACTTCCGGTAAAGGCAAGGCTTTTTTATTAGCGACCAAAAGTTGCGAACTTTATCGTCAATGTTTTCTACTAAATCCTTTCAGCAAAAATATGGCAATATTGCGAAATGATCAAGTATGACACATAGAATGGACCTGCTATCCCCGTTTCCTATCACAACAACTGAAAATCTCATTTCAGTAGGCCTTTAAGACTGAGGCGCCACATTGGCTGCTTCTGGGACAATATCGATTGTTGAAGTCTTAATGGATGGATTGAGTCTTGAGTTTAGATGCAACAAATATTTATGCTCTTAATTTTTATAACACTGTACAATGATTTTTAACACACAATGGATTTAAACAAATATTTTTTAAACACATTTTGCCCACAACTTGGTTATTGAATGAAATGTTCTGCATGGTTTGATGTAAAAACCTTTAAAAGCAAAAACATTCAGTGACATACATTCAGGGTAAAAACAACAAACTTTGTAATGGAGACACAACACAACCTATAATAACTTCATCCAATGTAGAGCCACTCCTGTGTCACTGTTCCTTCATGGTTAACGGTCAACAGCGTTTACATATCAATAAATATACCCACTATTGGAGGGACAAGCGGTAGGAAATGGATGGATAATGATGCAAATTTTACTAAAGCAAGCTAAAACTCAATCAATCATGACAAAAACTGCTGGAACACGAAAAAAACGTGTCACACACTCGGGTAATAATAATACAAATATCAATAATAATAATACTACTACTACTAATAATAATACTAACGATGATGACGTCATCACGTGTAACGCTACAATCACATTTCATTTATCTGTCCGTACCTTTGTATGTCAACTTCGACACAAGCTTTGTCTTGTAAACACACAGCTTTAGGAGAGCTAAGAAAACAAGAACAACTAGCAACTTAACGCTTAAAACAAAGCCGTTCAAAATCTTCCTGAGTTGAGAAATTTGCAACATTTGTTCAAAGCGCCAAAATATTTATTTCCGGGTTGTCTTCTTCTGTGTGCAAAAACAGCGTGATGTGGAAAACAGCGCCCCCCAACGACTGAAACTTCGCATTCGCAACCACTTTTTTTTTTAAATCAACAAAATTAAATCACAAAAAAAAAAAAAAAAAACACTCCATTAAACTACATTTGTGGATACAAGATTGATTTAAGGCATCATCTGACCGAGAACAATTGGATAGGGAAAAGACACTTCCTTTTTCCGGCTTCAATAGGTAAGGTCGTGCCAGTATTTGCGACGGTGCAATTACACAAATTAATGTATAACTACTGTTTATAACTATATTCTACTTTACTGTATATTATTATACATTATCTGACCGAAAAACCTAGTTGGGGCGAAATAAAAACCCTTCCGGTTTCCGGCTTCAATTCTTAATGTTCATGCAAGTATTTGCGTAGGTGCAATTACGCAAATTAATGTTTAACTTCTGTTAATAACTATATTGTACTTTAGCGTATATTATTATACATTATCTGACCACAAAACATACAGTTTGGGCGAAATAAAAGCACTTCCGGTTTTCGGCTTCAATTCTTAAGGTCGTTCCAGTATTTGCGAGCGTGTGTTACTTATATTGATGTATAAATACTGTATAGTGCTATATTTTATACTACATTTACCTACATATGATGTAGTACATAAACTCGCATACGTCGTGTGGGCATCTGGGTTACTTTTGGTGTTGTCACTTTTTTTTTTTTTTTTTTTTTTTTTTTTTTTTTTTTTTTTTTTTAGATTAAAAGTGGATCCACCTTAAAAGAGCCCACGGAGGAGCCGGGCGCAGCGTGAGGAAGACAAGATGGACTTTCATGAAGCCAAACATCAACTTCTGCTACTTGTGAACAAAGTCCAACCTTCAGACGTCCCAAAACTCGTTGATTGGATCAGAACATCTGGTGAGGAAACATTTGTGAAGTTGTAGGCCTTCAAGCGCTATTTTTTTCTACCAAGTAACGACACTGATATTGATACTGATTGACTGATTGATTTATTTTTTTTTCAATTAGTATATCGCACCGTACAGTACATATTCCGTACAATTGACCACTAAATGGTATCACCCAAATAAGTTTTTCAACTTGTTTAAGTCGGGGTCCACGTTAATCAATTTATGGTATTCAATACTTTTTACCTGAAATATTTTACTCCTAATTTGCTTATCGTCACAATAATAGGAACAAAACATGGCATTTTTTTCTTTGGTAAGCCAACAAAATGTAAATATAAAACAATAACTGTGTGTGAAAGTATAGTCATCCCTTGCCATATTGCGCTTCAGATTTTCGATTATTGCAAGATTATTTATTTTCCCATATTCTGCACACTTTGTGTATTAAGCATTTTAAGCACAGAAATGGCTATAGGAAGTAAAGAAATCAACACTAGAGTAGTATTGGCCAGGAGATGGGATCAAACCAATCAGAGTGCATTGTTGAGTATCGTGGCCCCTGATTGGCTCCGCCTCAAGCAGCATTATTATATTGCATGAAAGAGTGTCTAAATTGCTCTAATATTGATAAAAACATATATCATATAGCAGTGATTTTGTGCTCTAAGCAATCAAATATTCCTTTGTATTCCAATATACTTTGTGGGAATGATTTTACCACAATCAATAAAGGAGGGTTTGCTGAAGAACTGAAAAATATCGATATCATCAGGCCGAAATCGCTCCGAAACCCGATACCACTTTTTGGGAATTTGTCCTGTTCAGTAAAGCAATGTCCAGAAAAAGATACTGTCTTTGAAGTATTCATTTGATCTCGCAAAAACCTTGGTTCAACCTATAGGAAAGGCAGTAATACAGCATCATTTACAAAAGAAACCCATTTGGACAGTTGGTAATCTTCGGCATCACAACAGTCTTGTTAGGAATTCAGCAGGGGGCAATAAAAGAACCAAATCTCTCAGACACAGAGCAGGCTAATGATGTGAAGGGAAGTAATACAACATCAATCACACGAGGTTCTCAGAACAGTTACTGTTGTACTTGTCATTTGCCCCAGTAAGTCCGCTCTTCTTCAGGTGAGCTAGACGATGTCGTGGTGGACAACGACAAGGTGATCCTACGAAGCATCGCAGACGAGCTGCGGGCCAGCTTGCCTCCGGACGCCATGGTGGCGTGCGAGAGCCATGTCCGACAAAAGGTTAGACAAGAACCGAGTGTACTCACCGAGGCGTGCTGACATCCCAGACGGCGTCCTGGGTTCCAGGTGCGGCAGCGGGCGCGTCCGACGGCGCACGTGGACGCCTTCCTGTACGACGATGAGCGCGTGGACGCTCTGTGCGAGGCGGGGCGCATGAGCCGCTGCTACTGCCTCGCCTGCGGATCCAGCAAGACCGCGCCTTTAGGTGGGCACCGTCGTCACGGCGACACTCTCCAGGAAGCGGCGTTGACGGCCGCGTCTCCCGTGTATGTCCGCAGACTTCGTGTCGCACTCCTTCTCCGTGTCCGAGCTGGCCTTCTTGTTCCGAAACGTTCTGCCGGACCTGAGCGGCCGCACGCTGGTGGACGTAGGCTCGCGGCTGGGGGCGGTGTTATATGGGGGCTACCTGTTTAGCGCTGCCTCCAGGCTGGTGGGCGTGGAGCTCAGCCAGGATTTTGTGGACCTTCAGAACAAAATGGTGGACAAGTACGCAATGAGGGACCGAGTCCAGGTGAAACACCGGCATCAATTCCGGGTGTTGGTTGTCATGGCAACAAGGGTTTTGTCGCGCAGGTTGTCCACGCTGACGTATGCACGCAGGACTGTCTGCTCCAGAGCGCCGACGTGGTGGTCATCAACAACGTTTTCCAGTTCTTCATGGAGCCCGACCAACAAGTCAGGTGTGCTGCGACACAGGTGCGCAGGACCACTAGGTCACTGACCAAGGTGTCTGTGTCCAGGGCCTGGAAGTGGATCACCCAGACCTTGAGGAAGACCGGCTCTCTGCTAGTGACGGTCCCCAGTTTGCAGGAGACTTTCAACACACTTCAGGTAAAAAAAACATGGTTGCCTGCAGGGGGTGGAGTTAAATGACTACTTTCTGTGTAAATCAGGATACGCTGCCGGTTGACTGGGTGCTGGAGCTTCCTCTGGACTACGACGTGTACGTTCAGGATGCGGACCCCGAGGCCCTCCGACAGATCCACCTGTACAAGGTGGTCTGAACCTGTCCTAAGACTGGTATCGTGCTTCCTGGTCCTCGTGGGATTGCTTCTGTGTACTGTCTGACACCAGGTTGGACTGATGCCTGTGCATGCGTCCACATAAAATGATGACGTGGCTTCTTGAATGTGAAATCTTTAACATATATAAATGCTTTTTTACAGTTGACTCCTTTTTGTCTTACTTTTAGATCTCTCCTTGCTGATGCTATTATTGCATTGTAAGGGCTTGTCTCCTAAAGCTTTAGTAACACTTGGCCAAGTAGTATTCTGTCTCATTGGTCCTTTTTGCTGTAACATATATGTCATCCAAAAGAACTTGGGCTTGACCAGTGTGTTTTATTCCCTGAGAGGAAAATTGGTTGTGCGCAACACTCACCATGCAGGAGAGGGGGGCTGAGCAGAAAACAGAGACGTCAGATCAACTGGTCTACAAAGGGATCTATTTAAAGTATACAAATTAGTTTTAAGATTACACTTAAATGCTTCTACTGAACTGTTGAAGGGGGCGAGGTGGGGGGTACTATTAATATGCGACTGATTCTTTTGGGTGATACAAAGCCATGTCAAGTGATTCAAAGGCAGATTTTTATGAAACTAAAAATGGCAAAGTCGGTTGACATGTCCTTGAAAACAAAGATTTCCACAGGTTTGTGTGAGGCATCTCACTTCACTCCAACATCCTCTCTCTCCTTCACCCCCACGTCCCTTTCTTCTACTTCTCCTTTTGTCTTTTCCCTCCTCTCGTCCAGACTGGAGGCTGTCGTTTTATTGTTCCTCTCCTTCGGGGGGCAGATGTTTGCTCCTTTTTCGCCCTCACCCTGGAGGTCCGTGCGTGTCTTTCGGGGAGGGGATATCTTGTGCCAGTTGGAGGTTTGACCGCATTGACGCTTTAGAGGGCAGGGTGGGGGATCAAAAGACAGAACAATAGTCTGCAGGGACACCAGGGAGGTGGTTGTTTGTTGAAGGGGGCGAGGTGGGGGGTGTCAGGGGTCGTATGGCCGACCGTCTCCATGCGTGGGTTCGTTCCTGACTGAAAAACCCGCTTTAGAGTCTTCTTCCTGTCCATGAATCTAAATCAATCAGCTGTGATTAAACATAAATATCAAAATGTCCGAAAACTTGATCCAAACTTCAAACAAGACCGGCGGTGTTTTGGCATCGGCTCTGTTGACACACCTTATCTGGAAACGGATTACAGTCTCTGGAAAACATGCCTGTCTGGGAAAAGTCTTTATTTTTCATGAAAGGCCACAACAACACATTATGAAACACTTTAAGGGCAGTTCATGTAACATAGGTTTGTATTTGGAGCTGGTATGATTACAGAAGGAGTCCAAGCAGCTAGCCTAGCTCGTTGTACTTGATTTTATGTACAGTACAACTCGACATATTAAATCGTTTTTATGATAAGGTTTACTGCACCCCAGCCTCTAAACATTTTTATTATTATTATTAATGGAGCTGTAGAGTTCCCTTGCCACTCTGGTCTCAGTGCAGAGCAGATTTTAAAGTACCTTTGAGTATCGTTGACATTTGAGTACCCATTGAAGTTTTCCTGTTCAAATGAAGTAGGTTTTAGAGTGTTTTAAGAGCATAGGAAGTGCTCGTGAGTGTGTGTGTGTGTGTGTGTGAAAGCCGTATGAAATGTATCGAGGGTTTATAAAGACTTAAATCGGGGCTGTCAAATGATTAAAATATTTAAACGCCATTAATCACACTTTGAGTCACGATCGGCTTTAGTACCCCAACGCTGGGAAAAACATACTAACAAAAAGAGCAGTCAAAGAGGAGTTACAACAAATTACTAAGGATGCATACAAAAGGAGTGGAGAAACAGAAATCACACACAAAGGGTGTGGAGAGGAAACCGTAAACACTACACGGGAACACCGGGGATAAGCCATGGGAGCGAGAACCGTTGGTGGAGCCAAAGCAGAGGAGATGAATATGACTCGAAAGTGAATAATCTGGACTCTACTGAACTAGAGAGTTTAAGTAGTGAGGAGGAAATGGGTAAAAGGTGTGTGCGAAGGTGGCTCCGCCCTGTAAAACAAAAGCCAGGCATTGCAACAAAAAGCAGACAGGCAGAGCTGACAGATCAGGACGCTTTGTTCATAGTTAACTCAAAATTAATCGCAGATAGATAATAATTTTTCATCATTAATAGCTGCACGCTAGAAGGATAATTTAGGTTTGCTTCACTGATTTTTTTTGGAAAGATTATGCTTTTTTAAACAGCTAATCACAAAAATGACATAAAAACACTTTTAATGACAAAAAAAAGTTACCTGCAGTGCATTGGTGTCTTGCCAGACTTTGTAGGAATTAAAAATGTGCATTCCTGCTGTAGGAGCCATTGCATTCAGAGGAAGAGTTACACCATGTTTAGATAGCAGTTTTACTCATTAATGACAAAATGTGGATAGTTACGATCATGCTTTAATTGTCAAAGATGTTTGGTCATGTGAGTTGTAATATTTCTAACTGAATAAATGCTTCTGATACATTACATGTCACACAAGTTAATAATCTTCATATTGCTGCATGACAATGTTGAACCGTCTCTATTTATTATCAAAATGCAGTATACAGACTGCCAAACATTCTGTAATTGGTGACTATCAATCAGAAGAGGCTATAAAATAAAATACACTTTATTTCAATCTGCCAGAAAAAAACAATTATTTAGGTGGCAATATCACAGATTACATTATAAAAGACATTTGACAAAGCATAAGACATTATTCATTTTGTTTTTGATTGATTGAAAGTTTTATTAGTAGATTGCAAAGGATGGATTCATTGTGAAGCCGGAAGTGTATGCGTGGTTTGAGAAAGGCGTTTTGACATTTTTTGTCGTTGTGACAAGAATAAACAACATTATCTTTCCTCTTTGTTGAGCTTTTACCCCATCTTACTAGTTAGTTTTTTCAATGCACTCAACCGTAATCCAAAACCGGAAGTAAAGCTCCACCTTTCTGCAAGCGGTAAAGTATGCCAGCTGCATTCGTTCCTTTGATGTCGTCTCACAACAATCAAAGATAAAATAGTCTCATCTTGTCGAGAGAACGACTTGTCATGGTTTTTTATCTGTGATTTCCATAATGTACCCTTTTCTTTGTGCATTTCTGCTCGCCATTTTCCCGCTTATGGCTGGACAGTAAATTAAAGCCATTGCATTACCCATTCTACAAGGGTCAAAAAGGAGTCAGGATGCATGTGGGTTAATCGCACCTTATAAAACGAGCGCCGATAAATAAACTTTTAGTTCACGCATTTTCATTGCGTTAACTTTGACAGTTCTACTTTAAATCCATACAATATTCATTGTATTCCTAAATAAATAGCATCCAGTGGGGAAGTCTGTGATATAACGCCGCGATAATCGATGTACTCTGTAAAGCCCCTCGACATATCGTACTTAAATATCACAGCTACATCACAGTACATCGCAGATTTTTCAAAAACATTTATTTTTTCTACTTTTTAAAGCATTTTCTAAATATTTTTAAGTTTTATACAGTTGCGATCAAAAGTTTACATACACTTGTGAAGAACATAATGTCATGGCTGTCTTAAGTTTCCAAGAACTAATACAACTCCTTTTTTTTTGTGATAGAGTGATTGTAGCACATAGTTGTTGGTTACAAAGAACATTCATGAAGTTTGGTTCTTTTATGAATTTATCATGGGTCTACTGAAAATGTGACCAAATCTGCTGGGTCAAAAGTATACAAACATGCAATGTTAATATTCGGTTACATGTCCCCTGGCAAGTTTTACTGCCATAAGGCGCTTTTGGTAGCTATCCACAAGCTTCTGGCAAGCTTCTGGTTGAATTTTTGACCACTCCTCTTGACAAAATTGGTGCAGTTCAGCTAAATTAGTTGTTTTTCTGACATGCACTTGTTTCTTCAGCATTGTCCACTCCACACGTTTAAGTTAGGACTTTTGGAAGACCGTTCTAAAACCTTAATTTTAGACTGTCTAGCTCCATACAATCTAGTGACGGTATGGGGGTGTATTAGTGCCCAACTTATGTTACTATCCAAGCACGGCTTTTTTCATGGACCCCCCTGCTTATTTCAGCATGACTATGCCTAGCCACGTATTACAACAGCTTGGTTTCATAGTCAAAGAGTGTGGGTACTAGACTGGCCTGCCTGTACTCCAAACCTTTCTCCCATTGAAAATGTGTGGCGCAATTTGAAGCCTACAATACCACAACGGAGACCCCAGACTGTTGAACAACTTGAGCTGTACATCGAGCAAGAATATGAAAGCATTCCACCTGAAACGCTTCAAAGTTGGTCTCCTCCGTTCACAAACGTTTACTGAGTGTTGTTAAAACGAAAGGCGATGTAACACAGTGGTAAAAATGCCCCTCTGCCAACATTTTTTGCAATGTGTTGCTGCCATTAAATTCTAAGTTAATGATAATTTGCAAAAAAAAACAAACTTTCTCAGTTCGAACAATAAATATCTTGTCTTTGCGGTCTATTCAATTGAATATAAGTTAAAAAGGATTTGCAAATCATTGTATTCTGTTTTTATTTACGAATTACACAACGTACCAACTTCACTGGTTTTGAGTATTGTAAGCTTTGGTTAAAGAACATTGGAGCTTTGAAATATGTCTGCATGTAGACTGCAACAGTGAAAAGGGGGAGCTGCGGGGGAGTCTGTGTAGCTTTGGGTGAGAACATGAAGCGTCAGGAGGAGGTTTTACTCCGGGGGTTGAGTCTTTTGTCCCGTCCTTTCAGAGACGGGGAGAGAAGCCGTAGCTATCTTTGGGAACGTCATTAAAACTCATTTGTATGCAAAGGAGATCATTCATACTTCAGGTGGGCCAGGTCAATTGCACAGGTTCGAGGTCACGGCGCACGTTATCGCCTCGTCCCACAATGCAAACAGCCTTTTGCAGGACAACGGGGGGTAAGAGGAGGTGTTATCCAGGGAGACAGTATGTTATTTTGTTGATGACGCTATGTTACGGTTCAATGTATTGTAGCGTCCCGGAGGAGTTAGTGCTGCAAGGGGGAATGGGTGTTTGTTCTGTTGTGTTACAGTGTGGATGTTCTCCCGAAATGTGTTTGTCATTCTTGTTTGGTGTGGGTTCACATTGTGGCACTTATTTGCAACAGTGTTATTTATACGGCCACCTTCAGTGTGACATGTATGGCTGTTGACCAAGTATGCATTGCATTCACTTGTGGTGTGTGTGTGTGTGCTTGGAATTGGCGTGATCACTAAACCAGTTAAAAGATCATACAACGTGTCAGCATTTCCTGATATCTTCGAGTAAATACCATTGCTAACCTGTCCAACGTTACAGTATTTGTATATGCCCACTTTTTGTTTCCTGTTCAACTTTTGTGTTGCTTGTGCAACATGAGGCGAGAAAATAAACACCCGGATACAAAGCAGACAACGCGACAGCTTGCATGTAAAGTTCAGCACTTTTTCATCTCACATAACACTGCTCGCCTTGCATATAAAGGAGCAGAGGTGGAGTGATCCTGCTCGGCTTTTTTTGTTTGCTTGAAATGTGATAGAATCAAATGTATACCATGCATGGCAAAACACATGTTTAAACTTGCTGCCATCTCCTGGAAATATAAATAACATTTTGACCAGATTCTCTTCAACACCACCAACATGGGAGGGTTCTTTTATTTAAATGTTTTGCCTTTTTTAATTTGTGTTAAACAGGTTTTATACTATTTAATTTAAATCTGAATGTTTTGGACTGATATTAATACATGGGGGCGAAAAACCCTGAAAAATAATGTTTTAATAAATAAATCATAACTAAAATAATAAACCAATAAAAAATTATAATTAAATACAAAATAAAATAAAATATAATATAAATAATATTTATGTTCAGTGCAAAATAATTCAACTAATTTAATAGAATAAAATAAATAACTGTCATTCAAATGTATTAACTTAGGGTTACCACGGCAAGACAACCACATGAAGATTTACCTTAATGTTTAAACCGAATGCCCTGACCGGTAATAAAACCATCGCCCTCTGCCACAAACCACAGAAGTGGTATACCATGTAAGAAAATCTTGTTTTTTGCCATTTTTTAATTTGTGGTAAAAAATCTTTATACTATTTGTTTTGGGCTAATATGAATACACAAGGGGAAAAACACAAATGAATACATCAAATAAATAATAATCAAAAAATAATAACAAATAAATACAACTATAAATGATAAATGAAAAAATAAGATAAACAATACAGACTTTTTTGTGCAAAGTAACTTCATTAGTTTACCAGAATAAAATAAATAACTGTCCTTCAAATGTATCTACTTAGCGTTGCCGCAACAAGACAACCACATGAGGATTTAGCTTAATGTTGATAAATAATGTATTAATAAACAAAATAATAAATAATAAGAAAAAATATTAAATACATAAAAAAATTTAATTAAATGTAAAATAAAAATAATGAGATAAGTAATATGTTTAGTGCAAAATAATTTATTAAACTTAATCCTCTACACCCATGACTGTAGTCCAGCCCACTGGGAGAACACCATCATCAAGTTTGCTGATGACACAACGGTGGTGGGTCACATTACAGATGAGGTCCTGAAAATACAACTGCGGTCATCCGGAAGGCCCAGCGGAGACTCCACTTCCTGAGGGTGCTGAGGAAGAACAGACTGGAGAGACAGCTGATGATGTGATGGTGACCTTTTATCGTTCGGCTGTTGAGAGCCTGTTGACGTACTGCATAACAGTGTGGTACGCCAGCCGCACTGAAGCAGACCCGCAGGCGATTCAGAGGGTCATAAAGTCTACACAAAAAATCATTGGCTGTCCCCTGCCCTCCCTGAAGGAGTTACACGACTCCCGCTGCCTCAAGATTGCAAAAAACATCACCAAAGACAGCACACACCCTGGCTTCCACCTGTTCGACCTGCTACCATCAGGCAGGCGCTACAGGTGCATCAGAGCCAGAACAAACAGGCTCAGAGACAGCTTCTTTTCCAGAGCTGTCACCATGTTGAACTCTAACTTATAATAATAATAATTCACCCTTATACAATATCATGCCTTAATAACCTACTGTGCAATACTACCCCTCGAGTGCACCACGTCCGACACTGATTGTTATTTATTACTTTGGTACTCTTGTCTTGTTCTGTATATTGTACAGTATTTTGTATTTCAATAGTGTTTTGTATATTGTACAGCAGTGGTCCCCAACCTTTTTGTATCCGCGGACCGGTCAACGCTTAATAATTTGTCCCGCGGCCCGGGGGGGTGTCCTTTTTTTTTTCTTTCTTCTTTGTCATGAAAAAGGGAGTTTTTTGTGGTTGGTGCACTATTTGTAAGTGTATATTGTGTTTTTAATGTTGATTTAATAAAAAAAAAAAAATTGGGGGGGCGACCACTGTTGTACAGGATTGCTTATTATTCTTATTGGATATTAGTCTGTTTATTTCAATTGTTAGTTTTTTCCTTTATTACCTCTTGTGTTATTTATTTCACCCCGTATTTGTTCCCACTACCACACCTTAAGTTGGAGTCTTTAATCTCGTTATATGCAAATATAATGACAATAAAGTCAATTCTATTCTATTCTATAATAAAATAAATAATAAATAAATAATAATAAAATAAATAACTCATTCAAATGTATCCACTGAGGGTTGCCACAACAAGAGAATCACATTATGCGTGGCGCAGTGGGAGAGTGGCCGTGCGCAACCCGAGGGTCACTGGTTCAAATCCCACCTAGAACCAACCTCGTCACGTCCGTTGTGTCCTGAGCAAGACACTTCATTCACCCTTGCTCCTGATGGGTGCTGGTTGGCGCCTTGCATGGCAGCTCCCTCCATCAGTGTGTGAATGTGTGTGTGAATGGGTAAATGTGGAAGTAGTGTCAAAGCGCTTTGAGTACCTTGAAGGTAGAAAAGCGCTATACAAGTACAACCCATTTATCATTTATGATTTAGCTTAATGTTCAAACCTAATACTTTGACTGGTAATCAAACCATCACCTTCACCGGGGATTAACAGAAAACCTACTACTATTTCTATGGTTCAGACGTGACAAAGCAGAAAAGGGCAAGGAACAAGGTGGCTCTAAATTTTTTATAAAAATACATGACAAACTGAGACTTTTTAAGGCCAATACTTAAGCCTACTAGCCTATTTGTTTTAACACGTCAACATAAATGATAACTGTAAAGAAAACATATCTCACAGGAATAATTTGAAATGCAATAAATTATTCCATGCACTGTAAAGTGTTAGTATTACTGTTTGCCTTCAAGAATAGCAATTTCGTCATTTCGACAAATGTATGTGAAAAGGTGTATTTTATGTCGGGGACGGGGAGAGTCCTTGCCAGCAATCCGAGGGTTCCTGGTTCGATCCCCAGCTTCTACCAACCGTTGTGTTCGTGAGCAAGACACTCCACTCTCCTTCCTGATCGTGGAATGTTTGCATGATTTTGTGCATGAATGTGTGAATGTGAAAACAGTGGCAAAGCGCTTTGAGTACCTTAGGTAGAAAATCGCTTTTTGATTGACCGATTGAAACTTTTATTAGTAGATTGCACAGTATAGTACATATTCCGTACAATTGACCACTAAATGGTGACACCCGAATAAGTTTTTCAACTTGTTTAAGACGGGGTTCACGTTAATCAATTCATGGTATTCATGCTATACAAGTACAACCCATTCACCATTTATGTCCCTTGAACATAATTAAATGAAATATCGATATATTTAAAAGCAAATTAAACATAGATAACAAAGGATGGACGTGGAAATTTAAACATTGCGTTGCATCCGGGAATGTTCCTGCGGTTCTCCTCTGTTATTGGTCGCCGAGACGGCGCGGTGCAGGGGATTGGACGAGGCGGATTCGGAGGTTGTATTTTGAACATAACATAAGACCGAGTCGTCTTTCTCCCGCAGAAAGCGGAGCCTGTCGGGACAAATGAGTGTCGTAGCTGCCTGACACTCAACACTATGCGGCTTTAGCAGCTCCAAAGAGCTTCATTTCACATTTTATCCACCTCGGCTAATCCCTGATGGTGTTGGGCTGTCAGTCTAGGCATGACAGCGTAACTTCCGCAACTAGCTCAATGGTTAGCTCGCTTAGCTGATTGACGTCCCCCTCCTGCAGACATTACGTTCCAAACAAAAGGCCCCTCCAATTTCAAGCATCTTCACGGACGACCAAATTGAAAACAGCAGCGAAATGGACAACATTTTGGGCAGTATCAGTCCGGTCGGCGCCATTTCCAGAAGCAGGCCTGACGACATCCATGGCCTTTCCTGCAGGTCTTTGTCGGATGCGAACATCCATTCGGCTCACCGCAAGAAGCTCTTCTCCACAGGACCCGCGGCGGTCCTCTCGCCTATCACCAACTTGGCCATGGACATGGACAAACTAGTAGGATTGGGAAGGTATGTTATGCTTGAAAAGTTTTGCTGTAGGAACATTCACATACTTTGAACGACACTTAACACCGCTGGTGTTTCCTGCCATCAGCGAATTCGACACACCGAAGAGAAAGAAGCATGCTCTCTTGGAAAAGGTCCCCTCTTTTGCCTCAGACGTCTCTTCTGACGCTGGTGAGTTCCAGAGAAGCTTTTGTCTGCCTAACTAAAGTAATAAATGCATCACTCAGCACCCCCCCTGGACAATTGTGGCGTTAGTTTTGTTCTGAATGACCACTGATGCGTTGAACACATTTTGTCTTCCAGGCCTCGGCATGGATTCCCCCAGCCCTACGGATGCCCTGGAAATGGATGAAAGGTCTGTTTGACTGTCCGGCCGGCATCTGTTCTAATCCATCAGCTTACTCCAGCTCTTTACCAATGTTGTAGGCACTATGTCAATGTGAGCAATTTGCAAAATGCACAACCGCATTTTGCAAATTTGTATAATGGGCAATCTTTTTGCAAATTGCTTCCATATATATATTTAAATAATGTGTGGTGCACATTTTGCAAATCAATGGGTGCAAATACATGTTTTTGGTGTCAAAATAATTTATTAAATATTTATGTAAATCTATTCATTTGTAGTCGGGACAATATAACTGATTAATGCCCTCAAATTAGTCCAACCCTAACCCTAACCACCAGTGTACATCCATGACTAAACTACTGACTAAACTACTGCCACAACTTGGTTTACTATTTATAAAATTAAATAATGTAGGGTTACTGACTAAACCATCCACAAAATCTCGTCTTAAATCTTGTCTTGCGATATGCAAATTGCTTGCGCACAATGGAAATGACGTGTAATTTGCAAAGCGCGCGAGATGGGTGAAATGCTTACAACACCCGCCCCCCCACCAAACACCCTTTCTATTGCGGAATTTCCCCCAGGGATCAACAAAGTACTTTCTATTCTATTCTAATGTTAGGAATCAGAAGTTCCACTGTTTCCTCTAAAAAAATCCACCCTCAGAATATTTTATAATGTTTCTTAAAGTGGTTGTCCCAGTGGTGACAATTTAGTCAGTTTTCAATAGTAAATCACAGCTAAAAACTATTACAAAAATAACATTTTGATTTTATTTTGACCACTTCCTAATCCTGGCTGCCCTTAGGTGTCCATGCAGACATCTGTTGCCAACTGATCTGCGAGTTCCTTTGCAACATTTGCTCCCGAAGACTCTCACAGCTGTTGAGTTGCTAGGAGTCTGTAAGCAGGGGGTCATTCATTTGCCTGCCCTGGGTTTTAATGGTTAGCACACCCCCTCCGTCTCTTTGCACACTCTGCCTCTGCTGTGTTATATGAAAAGGAGGAGGAGCGCTCAAGATTTTTTTTCGTTACTCTTTGCATTGAAATGAGGGCACCCCAAGAGAACAAGTGCCCCCTTTTTCTTTGCGGCCTCCATTGAATGGGAAAGGGAGCAGGCATATGGAGGATTAGCCCATGCGTGTAGCTGCCCTTCCTCCATAGTTGTTTAGCATATAGGTGGACCTACACACGTCCTCCTGACCAGCCACTTAGATCCTCACCTTCCTCAATAGATTTGTTTCAAGTTTTTTCCACTGACATGAGCAAATCAGGCCCAGATTTGACACCATCTGGCCCCCTGAGTTCAGTACAAAACTTGAGACAACATTTTTTTCAGCCAATCCCTAAAAACACTATTGTTCCTGTTCTATCGAAGAACTTGAACCATTGTAGACACATTGGCAAATCCTTTCGCTAACATTTTAATCTTGCTCACAAGCTATTAACAGTGGTCCAAACATGTGATTCACATAACTAATGGGTTCCCCAAGGCACCCCGTTAAATGTCCTTTCCTTTTAGCCAGTTTAAAGGTTTGTTCAAGTGATTTGTTCTATGCCTTTAATTATACTAGTAGTGTTCTTTGGGACTGGGCGATATGGCTGAAAACTGTATCACAATAAAAGTGGGTTGTATTGCTCGATATTGATATTTTTTTGTGACCTATCAAAAATAAGGACCAGGAGAAAATGTTAGATTTAATAAAATGTATGGGACGGCGTGGCGCAGTGGGAGAGTGGCCGTGCGCAACCCGAGGGTCCCTGGTTCAAATCCCACCTAGTACCAACCTCATCACGTCCGTTGTGTCCTGAGCAAGACACTTCACCCTTGCTCCTGATGGGTGCTGGTTGGCGCCTTGCATGGCAGCTCCCTCCATCAGTGTGTGAATGTGTGTGTGAATGGGTAAATGTGGAAGTAGTGTCAAAGCGCTTTGAGTACCTTGAAGGTAGAAAAGCGCTATACAAGTACAACCCATTTATCATTTATTTAAAATGTAACCTCCCTCTGGTTATAATCCCTTTAGTTATGTAAACAACAAATGTCAACACAACTATTGAGAACAATGTCAACAAAATTCCAAAACCACATTGAATATATTACAATGACCTCATAAAATAAGGAATTTGTAAGAAATTCTCAATTAAGTGTAACAAAATACTGCAAATTGTTAACATGTAAACAGAGACTCCTAAGAACTATTTCCTGCAGGTTGAATTTGTTCTGGTAATTTTAAGTATTGGAGTTAATTTGTTATGCAGTAATTATTTGACCAAATTATCCATCTATCTATTGAACCATCTTGTTGTGTCACTGTTGATTCTCTGCATGGAATGACAAAATAAACTAACCTGCCTTTCGCCCGAACGCAGCTGAGAGCTCCAGCACCGCTATATATATATATATATATATATATATATATATATATATATATATATATATATATATATATATATATAGCCCAAATGATATATATATATATATATATATATATATATATATATATATATATATATATATATATATATATATATATATATATATATATATATATATATATATATAGTTTCTCTTTATCATTTGGGCTATTCAACTGGTGGCCTGCGAGGAGTTCAGTTTGAAATAACTTGAGACACTCATATTTTTTCCTGTAACTGACAAAATAAATAGACTAAAATCCAATGTACAGCACACTGGGTCTGCAGAATGAACAAAACAAGACTAATAGTGAAGGGCGACGTCTCTTATTTTGATTTCTTGAAACGTGACCCCCAAAATAATTCAGTTTAATATCCCGTTTTGTCTTATTCGGTTGGTTTGTTCCAATTGTAATCTTTTTCTTTCCTACTTTACAGGTTTGAGAAGGCCATTCAACAGTCCAGCAGAGTCAGAGAGTAAATGTTTTTTCTTGCTTACCTCAAATTATGAACCCGTGAAGTGCCCTTACCATGGGACCTTTTTCACTGATCAAGCTGAAACCACCTGCCTTATTGATCTCATATTGATGCATTGCTATGCTTCCTTTCTTTTACAGCAAGATGCCAATTCGACGAAACAACTCATTACCAGTAAGTAAAAATATTTTCTCTTTATGGGCACAAGTGGTATACATCAGAAATCAGTTGAAGATGGTGTATGTCACTGGCTCAAAATGTAAGACACCATCACTACATATGTTTTTTCAAACACTGCTATTGTAGTATAACATGATATTGTTAGTGATCTGCGTTTGTGTTAAGTGAAACATAGCTTACATGTACTGTTGCAGCACGTTCTATACTGACTCATACATTATGTTCCTAGGACATTTGGTTTCTGTAGACCTGTGTGGTTTGTGTTTCCACACAGTTCAGGGTAGCTTATACAAATTTTTGACTTGACTTGTGGAAAATAAATATATCTGAGTTGTAACATGTTTGCATTTTTTGGGGATATATGTTTTGTTTAAAAAAGTAGAAATACTTGAATACTACAATGGGCTTTTTTATATTTGAAGGTGAATGTACCTATGGGTGTTCTCATTCATCAGATTGTTCTTCTCATGGCATTCAACTAATCAATTGTCTTCAAAGGCATTTGGCCTCGCATCCGAATAGTTTTGATCAGTTCATGCTCATAGACTTAAGCTTGGACAGTTCTCGTCTTAGCGCTCGGGGCCAAGGTCTGACTATTTATCCTTTAACATGAGGAACGTACGCATAGGAAGGAATGTTTTGTTCTTTTGTGGTGTAAAAAAAATGTCCATCAACAAATGTTAACCATACAATCTAATAGTTCATACACTGTATAGAATCTTATAAAATCCTTCATACACTAAATTGAATAGAATCAACTTCTTCTGTTTTATAAATTAATAGTTTTTGAATCGCATTGTAACCCATGTATCGAGATGCGAAACGAATCGTCCATCACAAAGAGATTTACATCCTTAGTATGTAATATATTTTGTATCCTTAAAAGGGTTGCATTTACCTTTGTGCAATCCGTGACCATGACCTTTGACGGCATGTCTTTTTTTGGAATTCATTCACACTATATAATTTTTATACTTGTACCACATTTTGGGAACTGCTGAAGTAGGCAATATTTCCCCAACATAAATCAACTGCTCTTTTAAATATCGGTTTGTCATGAAGTGAGGAATAATTGTGTTTTCCTTTCTTTAATTTGTGGCTTGGCTAGCATTTCTACGGACCAAATGTTGACTACAATATTTGTAATTGGCAGACCACAAGAGACAATCCAGCATTTGATATAGGTAGCTCGTGCAGGGATATGTGAACTTTTTCCATCTTGGGCGTATACAAAAACATGACAAGATGCGGCAGGTAGGGCGCTTTGATATTCTTTGCTGCAATGACTTCAATCCAATGTAGTCAGATAGTCGTGGTCAAAAGTTTACATACACTTGTGAAGGACGTATGGTCATTGCTGTCATTGCTGTCTTGAGTTTCCTATAATTTCTACAACTCTATTTTTTTGTGATAGTGATTGGAGCACATACTAAATGGTCACAAAAAACATTCATGAAGTTTGGTTGTTCTATGAATTTATTGTGGGTCTTCTGAAAATGTGACCAAATTTGCAGGGTAAAAAGTATACATACAGTAATGTTGATATTTGCTTACATGTCTTTTGGCAAGTGTCACTGCAATAAGATGCTTTTGGTAGCCATCCATAAGCTTCTGGCAAGCTTCTGGTTGAAATTTTGACCACTTCTCTTGACAAAATTGGTGCAGTTCAGCTAAATGTATTTGTTTTCTGACATGGACTTGTGCCTTCAGCATTGTGCACACGTTTAAGTCAGGACTTTGGGAAGGCCATTCTAAAACCTTAATTGTAGCCTGATTTAGCCATTCCTGTACCACTTTTGACGTGTGTTTGGGGTCATTGTCCTGTTGGAACATCCAACTGCGCCCAAGACCCAACATCTGGGCTGATGATTTTAGGTTGTCCTAAAGAATTTGGAGGTAATCCTCCTTTTTCATTGTCCCATTTACTCTCTGTAAAGCACCAGTTCCATTGGCAGCAAAACGGGCCCACAGCATAATACCACCACTACCATGCTTGACGGTCGGTATGGTGTTCCTGGGATTAAAGTCCTCACCTTTTCTCCTCCAAATATATTGCTTGGTAGTGTCTCCAAAATCTTTTTCCATGTGAGGTCTTTCATCTGACATCACTTGGACAATGATAAGACCTTCTGGAGAAAAGTTTTGTGGTCCGATGAGACATAAATTGAGCTGTTTGGCTACAATACCCAGCAATATGTTTGGAGGAGAAAAGGACGACATTTGAGAGGTGGTCATCAGTAATACAGGATCTGTGTTTGGATTTGTTGATCTTCATTGCTGAGTGTCTGTTCACATATGTAGGTAGATTCAAATAGGACTAGAATCCTCTGAGTATACTTCCTAAGGTGTGGAAAGTTCTCCTCTGTAAGGGAAGAGTAAAAGTCCCACAGTGAGATTCACCTGAAGTGATCTGCCAGAAGTGTGTCAGACTGCAGGTCAATGAGTTCCATCTGAACATCACTTGGTGCATTATCCACGCGGCAGTTGACGGGAGAAGAAACCACGTGCATGTCACTGTCAAGAGTTTTGAAATCGTCTTGAAAACTCTCCATGCAGTGCTTCTAACATGGTTGAGTACTTGTGGAGGTGATTGGCTGATCTTGTGGCTTCCTTTAGTGTTTGCAAGTGGGTCAGAATATTGTTCTTCACTTGGCTTGAGAGAAGCTGCAGCAACTCTCTTATGAAAGCCTTCACTGTACTGTACATCCAATGCACAAAAAGGCCCTTGCTCTGCAGTTTGACATTTAGGCCGTTAATTAGTGCAGTCACATCCAGAGCAATTCCGAGGTCTGCCACGCAGTCTTCATCTGAAAACTCTGGGATGCCATGTCCTTTCTTCACACAGAAATTGTGACTCTGTTCTCAGGTCCCAGACACTTTTCAGTACTTTGCCCAGGCTGAGCCACCTGACAGCAGAGTGGTTGCTTATGTCACCATGTTCAATCTCATTTTCCTCCAAAAGTGCAACACATTGTTTGATTTAATGCTTTTTCTCTGATGAAGTTAACTGTTTGTTACAACATAAATAACATGGTTAATTTTTACCACAGACTTACACAACACTTCCTGATGTATAATGCAATGCAAAAATGTAAATTTCTGCTCCGGGTTAATTTCTTTATCCTTCATTCTCTTTTAAAAGTCTCAACATTTTCCCTGTCAGATTTGGACAACCGTCTGTTGTCACACCTGTCATCTTTTCCAATTTCAGTCCAAACATGCATTTACCTCTGTAAACAAGTCATTACCGGTTATTGTCCCTTCCTTCTTTCTCTCGTTATACCACTCGCATGGCTTTGCTAGCATCACAGCTAACATTACCTTGTCTGCTACATATCTGCTCCGTTAGGGCATGTACGTATGTGACGTATGACGTGACGTGTGTAAGTTTGTGCGCTTGTTGTCTGTGAGGAGACACAAGGAGTGGGAAGAGCCTGTAGTGTGATGCCTGCAGCTAAATGCAACTGTGTGAGAACGTATACTCAAATGTCACAATAGTCATTTTCTATATTGCACAGAGACAAACCCGCGATATATCGTGCATATCGATATATCGTCCAGCCCTGAATCATAGTAGTATCGACTAGATATGCTCCAGTACTTGGTATCATCACAGTGGATGTTGGGTGTAGATCCACCAATGGCATTTGTTTATATTGTAGCGCAGTGGTTCTCAAATGGGGGTACACGTACCCCTGGGGGTACTTGACGGCATGCCAAGGGGTACGTGAGATTTTATGTAAATATTCTAAAAATAGCAATAATTCAAAAATCCTTTATACATATATTTATTGAATAATACTTCAACAAAATATGAATGTAAGTTCATAAACTGAAAAGAAACGCAACAATGCAATATTCAGTGTTAACAGTTAGATTTTTTTGTGGACATGTTCCATAGATATTTATGTTAAAGATTTTTTTTGGTGACGAAATGTTTAGAATTAAGTTCATGAATCCAGATGGATCTCTATTACAATCCTCAAAGAGGGCACTTTAAGTTGATGATTACTTCTATGTGTAGAAATCTTTTTTTATAATTGAATCACTTGTTTATTTTTTAACAAGTTTTTAGTTATTTTTATATATTTTTTTCCAAATAGTTCAAGAAAGACCACTACAAATGAGCAATATTTTGCACTGTTTTACTATTTAATAAATCAGAAACTGATGACATGGTGCTGTATTTTACTTCTTTATCTATTTTTTTTCAACCAAAAATGCTTTGCTCTGATTAGGGGGTACTTGAAATTAAAAAATGTTCACAGGGGTACATCACTGAAAAAAGGTTGAGAACCACTGTTGTAGCGTCCTGAAAGAGTTGGTGCTGCAAGAAATTCTGGGAATTTGTTCTGTAGTGTTGTGTTGCGGTGCAGATATTCTCCCAAAATGTGTTAGTCATTGTTGTTTTGTGTTGTTTCACTATATGGCACATATTTATGACAGTGTTGGCGTTGTTCATACCCTTAGTGTGACATGTATGGCTGTTGACTAAGTATGACCTTCATTCACATGTGATTAGTGTGTTCAAAGCTAAGATGGTACTCTTAATGGTTAATGACTGGACATGATGTAGTCTTGTATCTTGATTTGGTCAACTGTAGACAAATCACTCATCCAGTATCATGGCGCCGATGTGCTGTGGTGTGAAGTGAAGCATGTATAGCTACCACGCGTCCTACAAGGCTGATACTTGAAATAATTGTACTTGCCTTTTCTCCATGGAGACAAGGGTTAGTGATATTGAAATAGTTACAATCTGCTGACTGCGGACTAACTAGTTGCTAGCTAGCTTGCCATGTCTTGAAGCACCTCTTCCTGAGGGCTTTCTGCTTTACACGATGGGTGGGGGACTGGTACTTTTTAGAGGCGGTATAGTACAGAATATGATTCATTAGTATTGTGGTACTATACTAATACTGGTATACTGTACAACCCTATAAGCAACAATGACATTGTTTATACACACACAATGCTGTCATTGACTGTATGAAATTATGCAGTACTGTGTCACTAATTCAAGACTTAATGACTGAAATGTACCTCCCATAAACATATGAAGCATTTAAGCAAATGCAAACCCCAAAACCAGTGAAGTTGGCATGTGGTGTAAATAAATGGTAAATAAAAACAGAATACATCCATCCATCCATCCATTTACTACCGCTTATTTCCTTTGGGGTCGCGGAGGGCGCTGGTGCCTATCTCAGCTACAATCGGGCGCAAGGCGGGGTACACCCTGGACAAGTCGCCACCTCATCGCAGGGCCAACACAGATAGACAGACAACATTCCCACTCACATTTACACACTAGGGCCAATTTAGTGTTGTCAATCAATCTATCCCCAGGTGCATGTCTTTGGAAGCCGTAGTACCCGGAGGGAACCCACGCATTCACGGGGGAGGACATGCAAACTCCACACAGAAAGATCCCGAGCCTGGGATTGAACCCCAGATTACTCAGGACCTTTGTATTGTGAGGCAGACGCAATAACCCCTCTGCCACCGTTGAAGCCCAAAAATACAATGACTGGCAAATTCTGTTCAACTTATATTCAATAGAATACATTGCAAAGACAAGATAGTTAACGTTAAAAATGGTAAACATTGTTATTTTTTGCAAATATTAACTAATTTGGAATTTGATGCCTGCAACATGTTTAAAAAACCTGGCACAAGTGGAAAAAAAAAAAGAGAAAGTTGAAGAATGCTCATCAAACACTTATTTGGCCTTGTAGTAACAGTGTGGGTACTGCCTGTAGTCCAGACCTGTCTCACATTGAAAATGTGTGGCGCATTATAAAGTGTCAAATACGACAATGGAGGCTGTTGAACAACTTAGGCTGTACATCAAGAAAGAATGGAAAATAATTTCATCTTAAAAGCTTAAAATATTGGTCTCTTCCGTTCCCAAACATTTACTGAGTGTTGTTAAAAGGAAAGGCCATGTAACACAGCGGTAAATATTGCCTCTGTGCCAACATTTTTGCAATGTGTTGCTGTCATTAAATTCTAAGTTGATAATTATTAGCAAAAAAAAAAGTTTCTCAGTTCTAACATTAAGTATCTTGTCTTTGCAGTCTATTCAATTGAATATAAGTGGAAAAGGATTTGCAAATCTTTGTATTCTGTTTTTATTTACCGTTGACACAAAGTGCCAACTTCACTGGCTTTAAGTTTTGTAAATTACAGTCACATCGCATAATACTGTACAGTGTTTCTACCAGAAAATTTGTTGGTTAAGGTGGTGTCTCCCCAGGGGACAGACAGACAGACGGAGTGGGTGGGTGTAAGGAACAGTGTAACTCGGCCTGTCGCCATCACCATCACGTCTCCACCTCGTCGCTGCCACCACAGCCTGGGGTGGCAATAGACTACAGACTGGTTGTTTTCCGCTCCATTTGCTGAATGGCGATATATGTCAATATTTTTTCTGTAACGTAAATACAAAATACAAAACAGTCCTACTTACCTACAGTCCTACTTACCTGAGATACTAAGTGTAGAGGCAGGGATTTGTTTCTTACTTGTCACCAGGGATAGTGGGTGTGGCTACGTGAGTGCGTATATGTGGGGAGGCATGATTGCTGGATTATAGCACCTGCCTGTGAATGCTTTTTGTCTTGTACAGAGAGGGAGTGAAGTCGGGTGCAGTTACTTCTGTTGACCGCAACAGGCTATCTTTTTCCATCATAGTCTGGTCCATATAGTCTTATAAATTTATCTGCATGTAATGTATTGTTTTTTTTTCTCAAAGGGAAAATAAATCATTCTCAAAACTGTAGTAATGACTCTAGTTGCATCCTTGGACCCAGCATGTCAGACAGAGCTCTGCTTTCTACTTTCAATGACTAATTTATTTCTGATAGTCACACAACACTAAGTATGTCATTATTATGACTTAGTATGTCATTATTATGACTTAGTAAGTCAATATTTTGACTTAGTAATTTACTAAGTAATAAAGTGACAAAATAATGTCTTATTGAGTCAAATTGATAAACGTTTCCAATAAGCGTTTGGGAAAAAAAAAAGGGGGGTTAAAAGTGGGGCCACATGCTGACATGCTAAACACATCATGCTTAATTTATTACAGTATTTGGGAAGCCTGTAGTTGATTTTTTTTTTAATGCAAATTTTATTTTTATCAACATGTGATAGCAGGAACCATGCCATTCAAAACTATGCTGCTACATTACTAATGATTAATGTAACTATAGCTGAAAAAAAAGTACAATAGCAATAGGAGAGACTATTCATCCCTGAACACCATGGAGTTCATGTAGGCTTCATGATGCAGTTATATTATTATATAAAATATCATAGACAGCTTCAGGAAACTCTTCATTTAACATAATGTTGTTTTTTGCTGCTTCAACACAGAAAAAGGTAAAGTGAAATAACTTACTTGTTAACTGTAGGTCAAAAATGCTTGTCTTTCTCTCAGACAGGGCTTTGCTGTCCGTAACACGTTACGCTAAAAGCTAATTAGCCTTCACCTCAAGGACTGCGAGCGAGCTGAGCTGCTGCTTATGTTTCTAGAACGTCAACGATCTCATAGTGATGTTAATATTAGTTGACTGGGAGGTGTTTATTATAATTTTGGGGGAGTCCGCTGCCTTATGCTTACCTGCTAAACACCTTTCTGCTCACCCCACCACAGGAGCACTGACTCCATGCACTCTGAATACACACGGCTAATTGGTTGTATGCAGAGCAGTAACAGCCAAACAGATAGTTCTGTGGGTGGGACAATGCTGGGTGCTGCAGAGATGTACTGACAGAGGCTGTTAGTTTAGGTGGTGGCTCTTTGTTGTTATGGCGGCCGCCGTAACAAGCGATGCGGGAAACCCTGCTGTATCTTTCATTAATAATTAATTTATTTTATTAAACCAAAGGCCAATAAATAAACAAGCTGCGGGTTGTAAATGGCCTCCAGTCCACTCTTTGGAATCTGGTGTAGAACGATGGTTGTAATAACCACTACTTACTATCTTGTTGCAGCTGCATCTCCTGTGCTTCAGCCCGTCTCTGAAGGGACCCGAAAGTGAATCTCATCGCTACGGAACATTTGGCCAACCGCTCACCCACATCAACGTGACCTCGTCTTCTCAATGTGACAAGGAAAATAATTCTCAGGTGAGGCTTTGGTTGAAGCTTTGTTGCCACGCTATCTCAGATGTCGTTAAGCTGTTTGTCGTCGGCAGGAGTGCTTTGAGTTCAAGAAACCCACCAAGCCAGTGTCCCGCTGCCGCTTGCATTCCTGCAACAGCGGGCAGTCAAAGGACGCATTTGCCCACCGCCCCAACTCCGCGCCGGCCCTCTTGGTATGTTGCCTGTGTGAGAAATAGTCGAAGCGGGAATGTCGATATGTTTGTCAAACTCCCAGCTGACACAATGACCCAAAATGCAGCTTTTGGGTCAAACTTCAGCTTTTATTTATGAAAATGTTTGTTGTGTTGCAGCTGTCCTCGCCTACTCCTGTGCAGAAGCTGGAATTCAATGACAGCAGCCCCTTGTACCTCAGACGTTCCTCTCTCACTTCTGTGCTCGGCGATGACGACGACGACGACGGCTTTCTAGATGTGCTGGATGACCACATGGATGTAAGGCCGCCTTTCCTCTTCCCTTTTGAAATTGGCTGACCGCCCATATATTTGCGTCATGACTTGACTGCCTGTGTCTTGCAGAACGACGTGGGCATGCCAAAGGGAATGGACAGTCTGCTGACAGCACCCCTTGTTGCTGACAGCTTGGAAGAAGATCCAGTAAGTCCTCCATTAACTTTCTTGGCTTATGCGGGGGAAAACTTGGTAAAAGGTTCAGCATACATTTAAAATAAATTGTATTAATTATAGTATTTGTATATTCTTTCTTACACAATATTGTTTTGCTCTATTTTTCAATTGTTGCTGCTTATTGTACAATGTATTTTGTTAATTTGTTTTCTCCCAAAGGATATCTCCAATTCTTAGTCCCTCGTTCTTTATCAAAAACAACCTGTTGGAATTGTGCCTGTTGTTAGCATTAAATTAGCAATAAATGCTAAAAAGAGCATCATACTTCTATACATTGTTACTTTATTTTATTTTCATGGAAAAAAAACCAAATTTTTTATGTGCGGTGGCTAATATGTTGCCTTGGTGCACTGCCAAAATGAAATATATTAGGGGAAACCCTGATGACGACAAGGAGTGCCAACTGGAACAATAAACGGCTCTTGTTTTTAAATGTTCTTCAGCCTGTGAACGGCTGGCGACGCCGCAAACTTTTCCGCTCCCCTTCCATGCCCAACCCGGTGTCCCGCACCTCTGGGAAACGTTCTGATTGCCACAGAGACGATGGTACGCCTGTGCGGGTGAAGCGGCGCCGCAGCCTGGCCAGATCTGAGGTTTCCTCACCGGAGCATGATGCCCACTCCCCAAAGGCGGTGAGTTGAGTGGTGCTCCATAATAAAACTCACCCCTTCACCTTCTATGTGGAAGTAACCTGGTCTGGTTGTCTGCGTCTTTTCAGGCTTTCTTAAAGCTGCAGAGGTCCAAATCATGCCAGTTGGAGATCGAGAAAATGCTCGACATTGACGTGTCTTCCCAGCTAATCGGTGACTTTACCAAAGTAAACAGCAATGAAATAATTAAGAGTTTCTCATGTGAAGAAGAATTTCTGATCTATTCTCTGTCTTTATGTTTAGCCCTTGGCCTTGCCAACAGTGGATGGCCACCATCAGGACCTCAAATACGTGATATCGGACACAGTGAGTTCAATATGGTTTCTACTAGGGTTGTCCCAATACTAATATTATGGTACCGGTACCAAGGTGTTTTTCAATACATTTCGGACTACAAAAAATGTAATTATTGGCTGTATTTAAACAAAACATCTTATGATACATTAAACATACATTTCTTATTGCAATCAAAGAAGAATCATGTCATTAAATAGTGAAGATACTAGACAACTTGTCTTTTAGTAGTAAGTAAACAAAAAAAGGCTCCTAATTAGTCTGCTGATGTATGCAGTAACATATTTGTGTCATTTATCATTCTATTATTTTGTCAACATTATGAAGGCTTATTTATTTACTTGTCAATTTTCCGTTTTTTGTTTACTTCCTGTTTTAACACGTTCTATCTACACTTCTGTTAAACTGTAGTAATCACTTATTCTTCTGTTTGATACTTTACATAAGTTACAAATATAGGTATCAATCCAATACCAAGTGGATCATACATTGGCCATAATTAATGTTCTCCTGTACCCAGGGAAGTATTTCCTGAGTTTATAAACAATTAGAGAGACAAAAGATTGTGTTAATAAAAAATATCAATGTAATCATTGTAGTATTGACTATGTACGTTTCTTGTACTCGGTATTGTTACAGTCGATGTCCGTGTAGATCCACCCACAGCATTTGTTTCTATTCAGGAGCGCTAGTTTGCTGTTATTGTTAGCTAGTGTATCCTCTCACGGTGTGTCGCGAAGCATGTGAAGCTATTCCTCTTCTTGCAGGGATGATACTTGTAAGAAACTTTGTTGCCATGGAGGCGAGGATAAGTTATTTGGAAGTACCTAAAACACTATGAACAGCGAATGGATGTTAACTGCTAGCTAGCTAATGGCTAGCAAGAGCTAAAAAAAATGCTTGCAGAGTTTATAGCTTAGTTTTCAAGCCGAAATACGTCCATTCTCCCTTTTCTATCTCTAAACTGTTTCTGCTCGTAAGTACACCATGTGTTGCCTAACATGTGCCTCTGCTCGTTTCACCAGCCATGTCATGACGCGCTGTCATGTACCCCGTAAAAATGATCTGTATTTTTCTGAAGCAGTATAGTACCGTTTTTACTCTATCAGTACCACTATACCCTATAAACCTAGTTTATACAGTATGTGATGGAAAAAGCAGTAGGGCTGTTAAAACAAAACACATTAAAGGTGGTAACTTCATTTAGTTAAAAAAATAATGCATGCACATATTGTCAAGCTACATCTTTTATGTTGTGGCAGCAGAACATTGTGTAACGTCTACATATACCTTGTAAGGATGACTACGAAATGGTCGGTCAACAACCTTTGCATTGCAAAAACAAAATGCAACCATATCAAAACATGATCAATTTAACTGTCCTTTCTGCTCATTTGTGTTGATGGTGTTTTAAACTTTAGAAGATGTGCTACAATGAAATGAAATTAAAATATTTAATGAAACAAATACTCCGGTGGCAGTGATGAAAAGTACTTTGAATGGCAATCTCCATTTTGTTTTGGTTGCGCGGTGTCTGAGCAAAAGACAAGATCCTGTTTGTCTCGAGTTTAGTGAATGCAAATTTTTCGTGATTAAAATCCATAAATTAACATTCTTAATAAATGACTGTAGAATAAGCACACATCTGAGTGTGTAGTGTTGAAGTTGTCTGGCTTTTTGAGTGGCCCTAAACGCATCAGTGGCTGAAGGAACAGACGACAAAGGGTTGGTCTTGGCCCAGTTTGTACGGCACAAAATGACCAGTTTTGCTAAATAAACATTTGTTACTAATGTTTTTGTTGTGGTTACGGCCCATTCTAAAACGATTTTTGCTCCATAAAAGTAATTGATGGCCTCTTTAAAGCATTTCGAAAGACATTGCAATAAACTGTGTTGACGATTGTTTTATCTATTAGGGCAGCTTGTCGTCACTCATTCACGTTGCAAAATCCTACAAAACAAATTGTTTATTTTGT
The DNA here is from genome assembly GCF_033978795.1 of Nerophis ophidion. Lineage (NCBI taxonomy): Eukaryota > Metazoa > Chordata > Actinopteri > Syngnathiformes > Syngnathidae > Nerophis > Nerophis ophidion. Next base: position 32,001,191 of record NC_084613.1, read on the forward strand.
TTACAGTTCAGATTAAATTTTATTTTGTGCGCAGCATAGATTTGCTGTGCGCAGAGGACGCGTCAGCAGTGCGCAATTGCGCAGGCGCGCACCTTAGAGGGAACGTTGCCACTGACCCACTCAAATTATTATCTGAGTGTTTGGAGGGTTCACGACATTGAAAACCTATTAACACTATACTTTTTACTGCATTTGAAAATGAAAACACTATTTGTAGTACCTGTACTCACGGCCTAGTTTAGAGTGGTTTCAAAGAGACAAACATTACATTATGGTAATCGCGCTGTGATAAAAATGCAATTTTTTTTACCTGCAAAGGCGAGATAAAATTAGGGATAGAAGTTGACGCTGTGTTGTTTAGTGTGGTGAATGCCCAAGTTTGTCAATCAAATTATAAAAAAAAAAAAAGAAACATTGTGTCAACATGTTAAGGTCACAATCAAAGTGGCATTGAAGATTACTATGAAAACGGTGGCAGCCAGCTCTGTACATATAAGAGCAGTGAGGGTCTTCTAGGGATGATCGCTGATACACAAATATGAATTTTCTAAATCTTAAGAATTTTTTATCACACAAAAGATAAAAAAACAGGCATTGAGCATCTTTTTTCCACGATCACAGCACAACACACACGTGATGTTTCTATCCCACCACGTAGCAAGACTCCAGTCCTTCAAGCCTAAAAAATCTTGCGTGAACAAAGGGGTGGCGTATCAATCTAAATATAAGGGGTGAATCGTTACTGGGATTGTGGGATCAATCATTTTGTCTATTTTCCCGACAGATGTATTTTTTTTACAAATATCTGCATGTAATGTTAATGAATGGTGGTTTTTCTTTATTTTATTTATCAATTTCTTGTTTTGTAATAGACTTTTTTTCCCTCAAACAATTGTGTGTTGTGTTACTGAAAATGGATCATTTATATGCATTGTTTTAAATTGTTATATTTAGCCATAAAAATATTTATCCTGTATTGTCACAATCCTAATTGACAAACTAAGGCAAATTCACAAAATGATCCAATGATCGTGACGCTTCAAATCAAGTATCCATTTTAAAGACAAATACATTCGACTGCGAGTTAAATATGTAACAATAAACCGCGGTAAAACTTCCCACGGTGAGTCGCATAAACCGGGCGTGACGCACCCAACACATGTTTTTTCTTTATCATCAAAAACACTTTTACATATGATATACATATTTAAGCATTCAAATAAAAATATGGCTCTTCATTAGCCAAAATGATACTATATAACATTTATACTGCCAAGAAAGTGTATTGTGTGGCCATTTTTTGTATTGTAGTTGTTGAAATAGAACCTGGTTAAAAGTTTGTATGAACACATTGAAAAATACTGTGATAATTTTGGTAACAATAACCGCCGTATGAGATTTAGTAAGTTTATATTTGTATTATTTACAAGAGTGTATCTATATTACATCTGATATTGTTGATTATAAGACAGGTTGATTTTGGTGTGTGAATGCACCAAAATTTATCTATTCTTCTTCTCCAGCTTTTGGCGCGCGCTACCTTCCACGTTTTTCATCCGATTCAAACTGTTCAGCCTATTCAGGAATTGCGGGCTTTCCCTTGACACATTCCCAGAATTCTAGGGTTTTCAGGACATTTTTCCCATATACAATGAATTGGCCATTTTTCAGACTTTCACCTTTTCCACATTTTTCCATAGACTCTAACCATTCCACCTTCAACACATTCCACCATCCTGGACATTTAAACTGTCAATTTTCCAAGTTCAAAGAAATTCCAGGAATTCTCAGAATTCCTGTTTTTTCACCTTTTTTCTGGTGACTTCTCCTTCCAAATTTTTTCAACGGGTTCACCGTCAAAATATTCCTCTCAATTAGAACAAAAAACAGTTTTTTTGAACTCGAAAATTTCCCGGTTTCCTCGAAATTCCAGGAATTCAGTAATACCATTTCTCAATAAAAAAAATTACTTCTTCAACATTTCTCTAACCATTTGAGAAATCCCAACACCAACCAAAGTACATTCAAATTCTTTAGCATTTTCAAATAATTTACCGCTTTTCCCGAAATTCAGAAATTTCCATGAAATTCCCATTTAGAAGAGGACATCTTTCAAAGTTCCACAACTCTCCCATTTTCTATCCGATTCAAACCGTTCCAACTTTAAAATATTCAGCCTGTTCAGGAATTACATGCTCTCCTTAAAAAAATCTAAAGAAAAAAACAGAATTTCCTATAATTTCCAGTTTTAGGGACATTTTCCACTTTCAAAATGAATGATCCAGTTTTCAAACTTCCACAAGTTTCACATTTTCAACCATTTCACCTTCAACACATTTGATTCATCCTGGAAATTCAATCATTGTTCCACGTTCAACAAATTTTCAGGAATTCCTGTTTTTTTCTAACCTTATTTCAAACCTTTTTTAGTGCGATGACTGCATTCGGATTTTTCAACCTATTTCAACTGTTCCACTGTGAACATTCGTCTTCATCAGGACAAAAAAAAAAGTTGGTTTAAAAACTTGAAAAATTCCCGTTTTTTCCTAAATTCTTTTAACTATTAAGACTTAAACATTTCTTGACCGATTTAAACAATTCCAACATCAACCAATTCATTTCGTTCAGGACATTAATGCTATTTTTATTTATTTTTTTAATCCAGCTTTTCCCCAAATTCTCAAATTTCCATGAAGTTCCCATTTAAATAGGAAATTTCTCCAAGATCCGCAATTCCCACATTTTTTCATCTATTCAAATCATTCCAACATCAAAACATTCCACTCATCCTGGACTTTCAAACTAACACTTTTCCAAGGTCTTAACCAAATTCTGGTTTTCCTGGGAATTCAAACCATTCCAACATTGAAACCATTTTTAATTTCATACTACATTCTGTCAGCATTTCAGTTCAATTTCAGCATTGGAACATTCACACGCAATTATTTTAGGAATTGCCTCATCTAGTTTATTCTGTTTTTTGACAAATACATGAATATTAAAATTGAGGACAATTCCTTATCCAATTTTCTACCGCTTCTCCCTTTCGAATCGTATATTGAGGAGAAAAAATATTAGATTTTCCAAAATTCTTCAGCCCAATTTTACATTTGGATTATTTTGTAGTGGTTAATAAACATTAAAATATAGTGAATAAAAATGGTCATCTCTTTGTACGTACAATACAATGAGAATGGACATAATTCAGACAGGACTGCTTGATTGGATTACAATTTTAGTAACTCCCTTGACAGTCAAAGTACCACTGACCGTCACACACACACACACACACACACACACACACACACACACACTAGGTGTGGTGAAATTAACCCCTGCTAGATGAGGGGAGCAGTGAGTAGCAGCGGTGGTCACGCTCAGGAATCATTTTGGTGATTTAATCCCCAATTCCAACCCTTGATGCTGAGTGCCAAGCAGGAAGGCAATGGGTCACATTTTTATAGTCTTTGTTATGACCCGGCCGGGGTTTGAACTCACGATCTATCGATCTCAACGCGGACACTCTAAAAGCTAACATTTACAATAAACTTTTTAGAATGCAAACGCACCAGTAAGTTTCCACTTAGTAACAGGAAGTTTTGATGGCCTAAGGGTCAATTTGCCGTTTGACACCAAAACCTCCACAAACGAAGGTTGATGCTAACACGCACAAAAAGTTGGAGTCAAACAATAACATTGGGTTAATAAGTCATTCCATTGAACTTGCATGATTTCATCACATAGTGGACATATCAGCCACTTCCACTAGTCAGCTCGATATTGTTTAATGAACGTGTCTTATATAGGTGGTTTCGGCTATGACTGGTAAATTCAGTCACCTCGTCGAACGGGTCATCGTTATTGACTGCCGCTACCCTTACGAGTACGACGGAGGGCACATAAAGGTGAGTGGACATTGTCCCTTAACAGGATGGTCAAATATTTTCTGACGTGGTTTTTAACCAACGCTTTGCTCCCCTTCTCAGGGCGCCTTGAACCTGTACCTGGAAGAACAGGTGCAGGACTTCCTCCTGCGCACTCCCATGACCTCGTCCTGCCCAGACAAGCGCATCATCGTCATCTTCCACTGCGAGTTCTCATCCGAACGCGGGCCACGGATGTGCCGCTTTGTGCGGAAGCAGGATCGCACCATGAACGACTATCCAGAACTCTACTACCCGGAACTCTACATCCTGAAAGGAGGGTACAAGGAATTCTTCCTGCTTTTCAAGGTTGGTCTTTATAGCATAGTTTTCACCAAGGAGGTTGTTCAGTACACCATGGTATAG
>NC_084613.1:32007979-32140479 GCF_033978795.1 Nerophis ophidion
GTAGAGTAGGGGGTTTAGCACACAGCCCTGGGGGGAGTCTGTGCTGATGCTGATGGATGCTGAGAGGTGGAAGCCTACTCTCACCCTCTTAGAGCGATTTTGTCAGGAATTCCAGGATCCAGTGGCAGATGGAGGAAGACAGTCCCAGCCCCGTCAGTTTGGGCACCAGTCTGTGGGGGAGGATGGTGTTGAACGCAGAGCTAAAATCAACAAAAAGTAGCCTTGCATACCTCCCCTGCTGTTCTAAGTGGCTCAGAGCAGTGTGGAGGGCTGTTGCGATAGCATCCTCTGTAGATCTGTTTGCCCTATACGCAAACTAGTGGGAGTCCATAGCAGGTGGCAGATTTGAGGTAATGTGCCCCCGAACCAGAGTTTCAAAGCACTTCATAATGATTGGTGTAAGTGCCACTGGACTGTAATCATTCAGGCTGTGTACTGCAGTTTTTTTTTTGGAAGAGGGACAATAACAGAGTCCTTTAGACAGGGTGGGACAATGTACTGAGACAAGGACTGGTTGAAAATCCTGGTGAAGACAACAGCCAGCTGGTCGGCACAGGTCTTTAGTACACGTCCAGGTACGCCATCCGGTCCAGCAGCTTTCCTTGGGTTCACCCTCCTCAGTGTGCGTTGCACCTCATGTTCCTTCAACATGAGGACGTCACGGGTTGAGGATTGTGATGTGACTGGATGTGGTTGCTCCACCTCGAAGTGAGCGAATAAGATGTTCAGTTCCTCCGCCAGCGAGGCGTCTCCGTCAGCCACAGCGAGGTTGTTGGATTTGTAGCCAGTGATGTGCTTCACCCCCTGCCACACCTGCCTGGGGTTGTTGCTGCTGAGGTGTCCCTCTATTTTTTTTCATGTCCGTTGACATTGGTAAGATTTTTTTTTTTTACAACCATGACTAGGGAAGGTTGTTTGCATTGGGGCATATAAGTAAATGCTGCGCGTGATTATTTCATTGTATAAATAAAGGTAATTGACCTTAATTTCATGCGTTCTACACTAAATGGCATCATAATAGCAGTATCAGAACTGAAGAAGGATTTTTTGTTGAGGGTAGAATTACTTATGATTAAACTAATGTCATGCAGGTCAAATTGAAGACATTGGCGGGCTGTAGTTTGGACACCCCTTACTTAACTTCTTCTAAAGGCTATTTTCTCTTTCTAGGTTGGTTTCCTTCCGGTTAAAAATTAGACTGTTTCACATACTTCTCTTGTTGCTTTATTAACATTTGGGTATAATTTTATTCAACAAAACCAAGTTTCTTCGAATAATATAAAAATGTATCAGAGCTGTTTTTATTATGGGGGAATGTAGTTCATCATAGAACTGGTGCCCAATGTTATTAAAAAGTAGTGATTTTGAATGGAGAATCGATTATAAATCGAAAGAGCCGAATCGTGTGGTGCCTAAAGATTCACAGCCCTAGAAGATAATATATATATATATTAGGGGTGTAACGATTCGTTTGAACAACTATTCGATTCGATTAGATATCTGTGGTTGCTGATATCATTCTGGTACAATGTCTTTTTTAATTTTAATTTAATTTTATTTAATTTTTTTATATAAGAACGATACAATGTGATTCAGTGAGTTAAAATCAATTCAGTAAAATTTTTAAAATTGATTCTGAATCGAATTGTTACCCCCAAGAACTGAATCATGTGATGCCCAAAGATTCTCCAATGTAACCCAAACTCATGTTCTCGTGCAGACACAATGTGAGCCAGAGTGCTACCGGCCCATGAAGGACCAGGATTTCCGGGAGGACCTGATGAAGTGCCGTATGAAGAGCCGCTCCTGGGCCGGTGAGCGCAGCAAGCGAGACATGTACAGTCGGCTGAAGAAGTTCTGAGTGCTATGCCCCCTTCCCCATTCATGCCAAATCAGCTATTTATTCCCAATGAGAGCAGTAAATGAGTTGTCAAACCACTTCCTGCACATACATGTCTCAGGACAATTTTGCATCATCCTGCCCCTCCCACCACCACCTTGACAAGCACTTCAATCATCATACTTTTTATACTGCCTATTATATATACTTCTAAGATTCCCTCCCCTCCTTATAGAAAATATCAACCACACTGTTTTAAACAATAACTGTGGGCTTTTCTATTTTGATTTTACCCCCACCCCAAAGCCATTGGCTCGTCTCCCTGATCAGCCGCACCCCGTTTTTGTGCTCATGGTCCCAAAAACCCAGCAAAGCAACTCGCAGCAAGACTGTTGACATTCTACAGTATCGCTAAGTGTTAGCGGAGGATGTTTTTCTTTTTGTTTTTCTTCCAGGATGAGACTGGACATATTTGCTAAAATGTGGGATTTTGTCAACCGCTTTCAATTTGGGTGCGGCAGCTCTTGGGAGAACTGCTGAATAAAGCCCCCGGGTGTGATCAATGCCTATGCGTCATGTCTGGATTAGTTCTTTCAGGCCTAGTATATTTGTATCCTCTGCCAAAACCTTTATTCCCAAATATTGGGCTTTTTGACAACTTAATGGAGTGGAGCTTTTCAATGCAGTCTTAATCCAAGCAGAATTTTCAGGAACAAAAGTGACAAAAAACGTGTGATCTGCTGACAATACTCTAAACGGAGGTGGGCAATACTAAACATTTGGTTATGGATCCAATAGCAAGTAAATCCAGGCAGGTATTGATAACCATACATTTTAATTGTCTGTGAATACAAACCATATAGATGAAAATAATGAATGTCAATCTCTTCACAGTAGGACCGGTCTTGTAACGATATTACCATGGTACAGTGCATCCGAAAGTATTCGCCGCATTTCACTTTTTTTGTTTTATGTTACAGCTGTATTTCAAAGTGGAATAATTTAATTTTTTGTCCTTAAAATTCTACAGACAATAGCTCATTAAGACAATGTGAAAGTTGTATTATTTTATTTTTTGGCACACCTAACTTTGGGAGTTTCCTTGACCAAGACCTTGGTTACTCTATCAGAGTGACACAACTCAGGCCTGTATGGTAGAGTAGCCAGACGGAAGCCATTTCTTAGTAAAAAGTTTGCCAAAAGGCACCATTTGAAACTGAATTGTTGAGTCTGATGAGACAAAGGTTGAAGTTTATGGCATGAATGCCAGGCATCATGTTTGGAGGAAACCAGCCCTACATTGAAGCATGGTGGTGGCAGCATCATGCTGTTGGGATGGTTTTCAGCAGGTAATGGGAGACTCGTCAGGATAGAGGGAAAGATGAATGCAGCAATGTACAGAGACACACTTCCAATCCAACGGGATTGAGTTTAAAGGAAAGTAAAGAGCAACGGCTGGGAATACTTGTATGTTTTGTTTTTTTTTTTGTGATAAATTAGAAACATTTAAAAAACATTTTCACATATGGGTTATTTGTATAATTATGAGGACAAAAAATAAACAAAATGTGCTTCAAGTGAAGCACTGTGAATACTTAAGGGATGCACTGTATGGATACCACCCGCCCACCTCCACTAGTTGCACTTGGTCTGAAGAATGAACTTCACAAGTCTTTTTGTTTCTTTTTACTCTACACGTTTACTCACAGTGAAAAAAAGCATATTAAAGCGTCAAAGCAGGCTACTTAGTGCCATATGGCTCAAGCTCCGATAAGAATGCAGTGAACATGAGTTTTATGTGAAGTGATATTTCTGTGGCAACAACTATACTTGAATCATAGCTTAGTTTTTGTTTCTGGAGGTAGACTTTCAAGGGTTTCCATTGAATAATTATTTTATATTTAGATCATCATGGGACAAATGAGGTCAGCTGGTTATACTCTTCACTGCATAAATTTCCTTCAGTGGAAATGTCCCCTCGCTTGACCGCCATTGCACACGTTTTTTTCAAGAGGCGTGTGTTTGCAGTCATTGCACAAACATGACCAACTCCTCTCTATGTGCGTCATGTGACAAAATAACCCCAGCAACCATTGAGGTATTTTTGGCGTGGCCAGCAAGTGTGCGTAAAAGATTGGTTAGTTTGACTGACACGGGGTTGAGGCAAAACAATTATTAGTTTAAGGAGTTTTCCGACTTAAAGGGGAACATTATCACAATTTCAAGAGGTTTAAAAACAATAAAAATCAGTTCCCAGTGGCTTGTTGTATTTTTGGAAGTTTTTTTCAAAATGTTACCGGTCCCGGAATATCCCTAAAAAAAGCTTTAAAGTGCCTTTTTTTCGCTCTCTGCCAAGACACTGTTCATTTTCCTGTGACGTCATACAGTGCTGCCAAAGTAAACTAACAATGGCGGATACCACAGCAAGATATAGCAACATTAGCTCGGATTCAGACTCTGATTTCAGCGGCTTTAGCGATTCAACAGATTACGCAAGTATTGAAACAGATGGTTGAAGTATGAAAGTATTGAAGAACAAACTTAACTGTTGAGCGAATAGCTATTGACGCTATTCATAGCCATAGCATGGCCGAATAGCTCCGTTAGCATCGCCGGTAAAATGTGCGGACCAAACGATCAGGGCTTTGGCATCTTGTGACACTGGAGCAACTTAAATCCTTCGATTGGTAAGTGTTTTTTTCGCATTAAATGTGGGTGGAAGGAAACGTAATATAGTTGCAAATGCATCTGCAGGTTACCCATACATCTCTGCTTTAGCACTGCCGGTAAATAGCATGTTAGCATCGATTAGTGTAGCATGTTAGTATCGATTAGCTGGCAGTCAACATCAACAAAAAGCACCTTTGTGATTTCGTTGACTTTCTAGTTGCAAATGCATCTGCAGGTCATCCATACATCTCTGTGCCATGTCTGCTTTAGCACCCCCGGTAAAAAGCATGTTAGCATCGATTAACTGGCAGTCACGCCGCGACCAAATAAGTCTGATTACCACATAAGTCAACAACATCAACAAAACTCACCTTTGTGATTTAGTTGACTTTATAGTTGCAAATGCATTTGCAGGTTATCCATACATCTCTGTGCCATGTCTGTCATCGCCGGTATAATGTGGAGACACTTTGGCACATTCAATGGGGGTCTGGCGGCAGATTTCTTGCCAGTGGTGCAACTTGACTCCCTCCCTGTTAGTGTTGTTACACCCTCCGACAACACACCGACGAGGCATGATGTCTCCAAAGTTCCAAAAAATAGTCGAAAATAACCGAGCTGAGACCCGGTGTTTGCATGCAATGTGTTGAAAATGAAAATGGCGGCTGCATTACCTCGAAAATAACCGAGCTGAGACCCGGTGTTTGCATGCAATGTGTTGAAAATGAAAATGGCGGCTGCATTACCTCGGTGACGTCACATTGTGACGTCATCGCTACAAGACCGATAAAAAGAAAGGCGCTTAATTCGACAAAATTCACCCATTTAGAGTTCGGAAATCGGTTAAAAAAAATATATGGTCTTTTTTTCTGCAACATCAAGGTATATATTGACGCTTACATAGGTCTGGTGACAATGTTCCCCTTTAAAGTTGACAGGGCCTAAAAGACGTCTGAGCTAATGTAGCTAATGCAATCGTTTTAACATTGATGTAAATACTTGTAAAATATTGTACTGTAGCATACAGTGATAAAAATACTTTTCTGGAGTTTTACTCAAGTACAAGTTTGAGTAAAGATGTACCTCTTAAGGCCCAAGCTCTTTGTTTACATGCTTTTTTTTTTTTTTTCTCTTTGCTATTTGGGCTTATTGGACCTTAAATAGAATAAAAGCTAAGAATCGTCTTTTTATATGATGTACTTAGTCCATAAGTAACAAACGTGTACTTCATGTTTAGTGACATGCTAATTCTTATTTTTACACTTTTTTTTTTGTTTTTTTCCAAATTCCATTATATGTTATACTCTTCTGACACCACCAGATAGCAGTATAAGTGTCCACATAAGACCCCAAATCAGTAGTGTACGCAATTTTGGAAATAAAAGCTAGAAGGTGCTGTCCACGCACGTGGCCACTAAGCCTTTGGAAGTTTTGGGTAAAATATTTTTGTCGGGTTTTCTGTATTAATGCATAAACATAAAGCAACACCGTAAATACATTATGTAGTATTTATTGAAATTTTGGTGAGGACAAATGTAGATGGACTTGATTGAAAAACTATATAGGAATTTAAACAAAAAAAAAAGGTTTATAAATAAATACATATTAAAAAAAGAATGATTAAAAAAACCTACGATAAATATAACAAAAGTATAAATATTTTTTTCCAGTTGGTCACTTATCATCTAAAAGGTGTTTCTTTAACAAGAATAAGTGAGTGTTTCTATCCACCGAAGCCATATTCTGTAGAACAGGTCTTCCCTTACATGTGGTATATGATTAATTGTAAGAAAGACTTCTAAAATATTGTACTCTAGTATACAGTTGTCAAATTACTTTGCTGGAATTTCAATCAAGTACAAGTACTGGTGTAAAAATCTACTTAAGTCAAATCAAATTTAAAAAGATTAACTGCTAATAAAAGTTATTAGTGCATTAACATAAGGCAACACCTTGAATACATTAAAATGGAAAAATAACACTGCACGTGTGATTAATTCAATCTTTGCTTTGTGTATATACAGTAGTGTGCTGAAAGAAATTGTTTATGTATAATGTGCTCAAACGTGAGTGTGCGTGTGTGTGTGTGCGTGCGTTGCTGTGTGAACAGCTGGTGCAGTCAATGAAGAAAGAGAAAAAAACACATGCTCTAATTTTTTATTTTCTTTGCTGTCCTGTGGACATCTGACCCCTGCGATCAGCACATGTGACGAACCCCAAGAAGCCGTGTTTTCTTTTCAAAGTTATGTACGTGAACACACCAAATGACTGTTATTAGCAGTGTGGGATGTTCCTCCAGTAAATGTGGAATGTGTAAACCGGCGCCGACAAGTCACGTTTCTTTCAGAATGACAACCATGGGAACTGTGTCATACGCTCTGACCAATCAGGCTGCAACTCGCCTCTTTCAAACGAAAACAAACATATTTTTTGTCTGCTCTGCACGAGGACATGAAAGTAATGCTGCCTTGTTTACTCAGGTCTTAGAGTTTGAAGGGGGAACTTCATGTCTGTCAGCTGCGCCTCAGTCTTAGTTTGGACAGACCAACGTGATGAAAGTTTATTGCCTATACCAATAGTTTATAAACTTCTTGCCACCTCTGAAAGCACTTGGTTCTCCAAGTACCACCATAATAACATTAAAATACAGTAGTGTAGTAAACCCAAGTATTCATTAAGTACCACCATAATGACAAAATTAAAATACAGTAGTGTAGTAGAACAAAGTATTAAATACCACCATAATGACATTAAAACACAGTAGTGCAATAGACCTAAGTATTCATTAAGTACCACCATAACAACATCATTAAAATACAGTAATGTTGCAGACCTAAGTATTCATTAAGTACCACCATAATTATATATACATTTTTTTTTTTTACAAAATTCACAAAGTTGAGTGAGCAGGTTGTGTACTGTGGGACATTGCGTGTTAGTTTATTTATGTCATGAGTATGAAAGGTTGTTTGGATTGGGTCATATATTAAAATGATGTGCTGTGTACACTTCAAAGTGCAATTCATGGTCATTCATCTGAATTGATGCCGTACTCTAGTTTGGACACCCTTGGCCTATCCCAGTGGTTCTCAAATGGGGGTATGCGTACCACCGGGGGGAGGGGGGTACTTGAAGGTATGCCAAGGGGTACATGAGATTTGAAAAAAATATTCTAAAAATACAAACAATCCAAAAATCCTTTATACATATATTTATTGAATAATACTTCAAGAAAATATGAATTTAAGTTCATAAACTGTGAAAAGAAATTTAACAATGCAATGCCATATTTCGTGTTGACAGCTAGATTTTTTTGTGGACATGTAGCATGAATATTGATGTTAAAGATTTATTTTTTTGTGAAGAAATGTTTACAATTAAGTTCATGAATCCAGATGGATCTCTATTACAATTCCCAAAGAAGGCACTTTAAGTTGATGATTACTTCTATGTGTAGAAATCTTTATTTATAACGAATCACCTGTTTATTTTTCAACAAGTTTTTAGTTATTTCTATATCTTTTTTTCCAAATAGTTCAAGAAAGACCACTACAAATGAGCAATATTTTGTACTGTTATACAACTTAATAAATCAGAAACTGATGACATAGTGCTGTATTTTACTTGTTTATCTCCTTTTTTTCAACCAAAAATGCTTTGCTCTGATTAGGGGGTACTTGAATGAAATAAATGTTAACAGGGGGTACATCACTGAAAAAAGGTTGAGAACCACTGGTACAGTATATCCTATTGAAAGCTCTATTATCGGTCAAATTTACAACAACTATTTTGCCAGGAAGTCCAGTCTTTAAATGTGTTATCTCTGGAACTGCCGTGTTCAGGACTCCCACGTTCAAGTCAAAAAATCTCCTGGTCGACTGTACTTTGGAGTTCGCTGGTAAAATGTGCAGCAGCAAACAGGAGGACCTCGGCCTTCCTGCTCCTCACAAAGCAGCAGCTGGAGAATAGCCGAAAGGAACTTTGTTCCACGCACATTTTTACGACACGTGACTTCCTGTTGAACTCCAGGCAGGACACGTCAGAGGAAGGAATGTGTGTGTTTGTGTGTGGGCGCGCTCACGTGCCTTGGCTGAGGCCACTCCCAAGGTTTGAGAGGGAACATTTGAACCAAAGTGATACTGAGCATAGCTCACATGGGAGAGAAACAAACCCTTTTGAGAGTGATACTCTTGCAGTATGAGCCTCATTGCTCCGTTAATTGTTTTGCTCCAACTTCCATCGCATTTTCCAGGCCTTTAACAAGCACAACAACTCACCACTTTTTGCAAGCGTGTCTGGTCAGGCAAAAAGCGTGATCATTTGAGAGTACCAAACACAACATTTCAAAATTGACAGGGGTCAATTTTGACTTGGGGGCTGCATTGGGTTAACAAACTTTGGTCCAGGGCCGAAAACCAAAAAATATAAAGTAACTCATATATATACAGTATATATGTGTACCTATAATGAAAATTACAGAGCCCTGTGATCATTTTAATATATATATATATATATATATATATATATATATACATACATATATATATATGTATGTATATATATATACATATATATATATATATATAAATATGTATACACACACAAATATATTGAGATTATACCAAAATGGATACATGGATGATACAGCAGAGGATTGGGAGAATGTCATGTGGTCAGATGAAACCAAAATAGAACTTTTTGGTATAAACTCAACTCGTCGTGTTTGGAGGAAAAAGAGTACTGAGTTGCATCCCAAGAACACCACACCTACTGTGAAGCATAGGGGTGGAAACATCATGCTTTGGGGCTGTTTTTCTGCTAAGGCAGTGGTTCTTAACCTGGGTTCGATGGAATCCTAGGGGGTCGGTGAGTCGGCCTCAGGGGTTCGGCGGTGGTCAAAACACACCCGACTCATCGTGTAAATAAAAACTTCTCCCTATCGGCGTATTACGGATACGGCAACAGCAGAAGTCACACTGATTTGCAGGTGTGTAATTTGTTGTGGGTTTATGCACTGTGTTGGTTTTGTGGAGGTAACCACTTGAAAGATGGAGGAGAATCACCCAGAAATGCCCGTTTTTCTTCTTCTACATGTATATGAGTGAGTGTCCTGACCAGATCTCTAGATTGATTGTTGTAAAATGTTCTTATCACATTGTTTACATTCACATGTCCATTAAAGATGTGATTCATTTATGATGTCTCAGGTCTGTTTCATTACAATCCAGTTAATTGAAATACCACATTGTTCGGATAAGTTACCTTTAATTGAAGAACTTGCACACAAAGCAACACTGCACACAAATGTAAAAGGCAAACAAAGCACAACAAAAATATTTACAACGAGTAAAGTGCAGCTCTTCACACTGAAGAGAAGTTCACAGCAAATTGTGCACAAATTAGGTCAGAGGTCATTATAACAAGCGCATTTTCCGCGCATGCGTACTAGGTCGCATTGCGTCGGCGAACGGAGGGGGTCTTAAACGCTGGCATTGTGTGAGTATGGACAAGGATATGGTTAGTTGGGATGTATCCGTATAACCTCAGCCGGCTTAGTGTAGAAGCAGTAGTGTTGTGTTGTTCGCGAACGATTCGTTCGAATGAACGAATCTTTTGAGTGAACGTATTGAACCGAATCACTTCATGAACTGATTCGTTCCTTTCTCAGTTCAGTTAAGCTCCGCCGCGACCATGCCGGTATGAGTGGAACTGGCGCGTATCACGTGAATCACGTTCGCGAATGTACTGACATAGAGAACCGACTGTGTCGCGACGTGAATCACGTTCGCGAACGTACTGACGCAGAGAACTGACTGTGTCGCGGAGGATGATGTCACATTGAGGATCTCGTTCAGTCACTGTGTGCGTCGTTCATTGGGTGCTGAGGGCTTGTGTCGTTCGTGAACTGACACACAGCGAGATCTGCTGCTGGGGAAGCTGTTACTGACTGACTCATGATTCGCCGACCTGCACACATTTTTTTATTCTATTTTTCATATCGTGTTTATTATATACCGCTTTTAGAGTGATCATAATTGTTTAAAAAAAAAAAAAAACACATTGGATGTGATATGAGGAGAGAGGTTAGTGCGTCTGCCTCACAATACGAAGTTCCTGCAGTCCTGGGTTCAAATCATCAATCAATCAATCAATGTTTACTTATATAGCCCTAAATCACTAGTGTCTCAAAGGGCTGCACAAACCACCACGACATCCTCGGTAGGCCCACATAAGGGCAAGGAAAACTCACACCCAGTGGGACATTGGTGACAATAATGACCCAGTGGGACGTCGGTGACAATGATGACTATGAGAACCTTAGAGAGGAGGAAAGCAATGGATGTTGAGCGGATCTAACAGGATACTGTGAAAGTTCAATCCACAATGGATACAACACAGTCGCGAGAGTCCAGTCCAAAGAGGATCCAAGACACAGCAGCGAGAGTCCCGTTCACAGCGGAGCCAGCAGGAAACCATCCCAAGCGTAGGCGGACCAGCAGCGCAGAGATGTCCCCAGCCGATACACAGGCGAGCAGTACATGGCCACCGGATCGGACCGGACCCCCTCCACACGGGAGAGTGGGACATAGAAGAAAAAGAAAAGAAACGGCAGATCAACTGGTCTAAAAAGGGAGTCTATTTAAAGGCTAGAGTATACAAATGAGTTTTAAGGTGAGACTTAAATGCTTCTACTGAGGTGGCATCGCGAACTGTTACCGGGAGGGTATTCCAGAGTACTGGAGCCCGAACGGAAAATGCTCTATAGCCCGCAGACTTTTTTTGGGCTTTGGGAATCACTAATAAGCCGGAGTCCTTTGAACGCAGATTTCTTGCCGGGACATATGGTACAATACAATCGGCAAGATAAGATGGAGCTAGACCGTGTAGTATTTTATACGTAAGTAGTAAAACCTTAAAGTCACATCTTAAGTGCACAGGAAGCCAGTGCAGGTGAGCCAGTACAGGCGTAATGTGATCAAACTTTCTTGTTCTTGTCAAAAGTCTAGCAGCCGCATTTTGTACCAACTGTAATCTTTTAATGCTAGACATGGGGAGACCCGAAAATAATACGTTACAGTAGTCGAGGCGAGACGCAACAAACGCATGGATAATGATCTCAGCGTCTTTAGTGGACAGAATGGAGCGAATTTTAGCGATGTTACGGAGATGAAAGAAGGCCGTTTTAGTAACGCTTTTAATGTGTGCCTCAAAGGAGAGAGTTGGGTCGAAGATAATACCCAGATTCTTTACCGTGTCGCCTTGTTTAATTGTTTGGTTGTCAAATGTTAGAGTTGTATTATTAAATAGAGTTCGGTGTCTAGCAGGACCGATAATCAGCATTTACGTTTTTTTGGCGTTGAGTTGCAAAAAGTTAGCGGACATCCATTGTTTAATTTCATTAAGACACGCTTCCAGCTGACTACAATCCGGCGTGTTGGTCAGCTTTAGGGGCATGTAGAGTTGGGTGTCATCAGCATAACAGTGAAAGCTAATACCGTATTTGCGTATGATGTCACCTAGCGGCAGCATGTAGATGCTGAAGAGTGCAGGGCCAAGGACCGAACCCTGGGGAACTCCACACGTTACCTTAACGTAGTCCGAGGTCACATTGTTATGGGAGACACACTGCATCCTATCAGTAAGATAAGAGTTAAACCAAGACAGGGCTAAGTCTGATATACCAATTCGTGTTTTGATACGTTCTAATAAAATATTATGATCGACGGTATCGAAAGCAGCGCTAAGATCGAGGAGCAGCAACATAGATGACGCATCAGAATCCATCGTTAGCAATAGATCATTAGTCATTTTTGCGAGGGCTGTCTCCGTGGAGTGATTTGCCCTGAAACCGGATTGAAAGGTTTCACATAGATTGTTAGACGCTAAGTGTTCATTTAACTGCTCCGCAACAATTTTTTCAAGGATTTTTGAAATAAAGGGAAGGTGAGACACCGGTCGGTAATTTACCATGAGGTCAGGATCGAGGTTAGGTCTTTTAAGAAGAGGATGAATAACCGCTTTTTTGAATGCTAGGGGAACAGTGCCCGAGGAGAGTGATAAGTTTATAATATTTAGCACTGATGGACCTAATAATACAAATAGCTCCTTGATCAGTTTCCCAGGAAGAGGGTCAAGTAAACATGTTGTCTGTTTTATTACATTTACACGTTGTAACAATTCCTCTAATGTTATTTCCTCAAAACGAGAGAAACTATTTTGGAGAGCAGTATCCGCCGTATATACAATCGTGTCAGTGTTAATAGAACCCCGTTGTAGCTGGGACGCATTGTCTTTAATCTCCTTTCTAATGACTTCAATTTTCTTACTAAAGAATTGCATAAAGTCATCAGCTGAGTGGGTTGAGCTACTGGAAGGAGTCCCTTGTTGGGTTAGCGATGCTACCGTACTAAACAAAAATTTAGGATCGTTTTTATTACGGTGGATGAGATTTGAGTAGCTTCACGGTGGCAGAAGGGTTAGTGCGTCTGCCTCACAATACGAAGTTCCTGCAGTCCTGGGTTCAAATCCAGGCTCGGGATCTTTCTGTGTGGAGTTTGCATGTTCTCCCCGTGAATGCGTGGGTTCCCTCCGGGTACTCCGGCTTCCTCCCACTTCCAAAGACATGCACCTGGGGATAGGTTGATTGGCAACACTAAAATTGGCCCTAGTGTGTGAATGTGAGTGTGAATGTTGTCTGTCTATTTGTGTTGGCCCTGCGATGAGGTGGCGGCTTGTCCAGGGTGTACCCCGCCTTCCGCCCGATTGTAGCTGAGATAGGCGCCAGCGCCCCCCGCGACCCCAAAAGGGAATAAGCGGTAGAAAATGGATGGGATGGAGATTTGAGTAATATTTAGCTTTAGCTAAGGTAAGCATGCGTTTATAAGTTATTAAACCATCACTCCATGCTTAATGGTGCACCTCAAGTTTAGTCGTGCGCCATTTGCGTTCCAGCTTTCTACATAATAATTTCTGAGCTCTAGTTTCTTCTGTAAACCACGGGGTGCGCTTTTTTGGAGCCTTTTTTAACTTTAGCGGTGCTATGTTATCAATGGTTTCGCGCAGGGCGTCGTTAAAGTTGTTAGTGAGGTTATCAATAGAGCCCACATACTTTGGGAATGGTGCCATTACCGAGGGCAGTAGGTCAGCAAGAGTTGTCGTTGTGGCTGTATTAATGTTGCGGCTGCTATAGCAGTTATTATTATTATTAGTTTGACGGACATGCGTCTGAACCTCGAATTTTATAAGGTAATGATCGGACAATACTTTAGTATACGGGAGTATCGTAACTTTGGAAACGGTGATGCCCCTGACAAGCACTAGGTCTATCGTATTACCGTTGCGATGCGTGGGTTCATTTATTATTTGTGTGAGACCACAGCTATCAATTACAGTCTGGAGCGCTACGCACGGTGGGTCCGATGGGGTATTCATATGGATATTAAAGTCCCCCATTATGATTATATTATCGGCGTGTGTCACTAGATCATCAACGAACTCTGAGAATTCATTAATTAAGTCCGAATAGGGCCCTGGGGGGCGGTAGATAACAGCCAGGTGTAGAGGCAGTGGTGTGACAGACCTCATAGTAAGCACCTCAAACGATTTATATTTATTATTTATGTTAGGACTAAGGTTAAAGTTTTCGTTGTATATTAGTGCGACCCCCCCACCCCTTTTAAGCGGACGGGCAATATGCGCATGTGTAAAGTTAGGAGGACATGCCTCATTTAGCGCAAAAAAGTCGTTTGGTTTAAGCCAGGTTTCGCTGAGACCGATGACGTTAAGATTGTTGTCTCTGATAATATCATTAACTAACAACGTTTTAGGAGACAATGATCTTATGTTTAAAAAACCTATATTATAGGTAGTGAGCTGTTTTAGGGAGTTTTTGATCAAATTATCCGTAGTAGCAATATTTCTGTGTGGAGTTTGCATGTTCTCCCCGTGACTGCGTGGGTTCCCTCCGGGTACTACGGCTTCCTCCCACTTCCAAAGACATACACCTGGGGATAGGTTGATTGGCAACACTAAATTGGCCCTAGTGTGTGAATGTGAGTGTGAATGTTGTCTGTCTATCTGTGTTGGCCCTGCGATGACGTCGCGACTTGTCCAGGGTGTACCCTGCCTTCTGCCCGATTGTAGCTGAGATAGGCGCCAGCGCCCCCCGCGACCCCGAAAGGGAATAAGCGGTAGGAAATGGATGGATGGATGGATGTGATATAAAAGGAAGAGTGGTTTTTATTACATTTTTAATACATGTATGTTTTGTTAGAAACATTACATGTTACAATAATAAAATGTAATGTGAAAAAAGAAAACTTGTAACACATTTTAGACTCATTTTTTCTATCTTGTCAAATCCACTATGAATTGTTAAAATAAATTTGATGTAAAAATGTAGAAAATAATTGCATTTCAAACACATTTAAGAATATATTTCAATTTTTTCGTCGAGTCAAATGTTAAAATGTAAAAATAATAATACCATTTGTAAATTTGTATGTAATTTTTACCGCTTTAAAAAACTTTTATTTTTTTTAAATTTTGTTTTCAGATCCATTTTAAAATGTCATGGACACCTCATGGAGAGAACACAACAAAAAGTAGAAGGAAAAAAAAGAAAATAATATTTGTAGCAAATTTTAAAATAAATTGTTATTATCTTGTCAGATTCACACACACCGAGATCTGCCACTGGGGAAGCTGTTACTGACTGACTCATGATTCGCCGACCTGCACACAGAACTGCTGCTGCAGAAGTGATTTGGTGAACGAATCTTTTGAACGAATCAATTTAAGGAACTGATTCTAGTGATTCAGTACAGTAAAAAGAACTGCCGATCCCAGCTCGGATTCGGAGTCGGTCCCAAACATGGCGCTCTATAGTCACGTGAGGAGCTTTTGACCAATCATTTAGGAGATCGTCAGCCTATACTCTCTCTGATTGGTCAAAAGGCCCCCACGTAACTACAGGACGCCGTAAACCGAGCGCTATCTAGTGGCTTAAAATATGTACGACAATACGTTCGTCATGTGACCCATACCCGGAAGTGATTCAATCGGCATCAAAACAGCGGTATAACCTCCTAAACGGACATGGTTCGTTGTTTTATCATTCATACCGTGTGTCCGATAAATGCCCTTGCTCCAGGGGAAAGCAGGGTGCTCTACTCCCGCGTCTTCGGACTGGACGAGGCAGTATTTCATGCCGGGCAGCAGCGGCAGCTCACCCCGCAGGAGAGGCGACTTCTCTCCGCCGAGAAGGTCTCCGTGGTGGCGCGGTATGTTGGTTCATTTCATTTCATTTTTTATTTATCTCCTTCATTGTTGTGCATCTTTGATCGATAGACAATTATAGCTCAATTATACAATTTTACATTTACACACCAATGCCTGAGAAGGAGCAGGATGAAGAAAAATCTTATATTTTCTTCCCCCCTTCAACATAATACGTAGTCTTACTTCATGGATATCATACAAATCAACAAATAAATCCAAATGTAATAAAAATAAACAAAAAACACAACAAGTGCAAAACTTCATGAAGTACAAAACGAACAAAGAAAAATAATAAAAATAATATGCACCTCACGGAATGATACAAAACAAATCCAAAACAAGAAAAAAAAAGGTCGAATAATACATATTTCTATTTATGTGTCTTTATATATATTTTTCAGCTGAAATATATTTTTACAGTCTTTTATATCATTGTAAAGAGAATTCCATAGTTGAACCCCCAAATGGTGTACACATTTGTGTTAAAGGCCTACTGAAACCCACTACTACCGACCACGCAGTCTGATAGTTTATATATCAATGATGAAATCTTAACATTGCAACACATGCCAATACGGCTTTTTTAGTTTACTAAATTGCAATTTTAAATTTTCCGCAAGTTTCCTGTTAAAAACGTCGCGGAATGATTACGCGTACGCGTGACGTCACGGACTGTCAGGAAATATTAGCGCTGCACCAAACACGGCTAAAAATCGTCTCTGTTCATGGCGTAATTACACAGTATTTTGGACATCTGTGTTGCTGAATCTTTTGCAATTTGTTCATATAATAATGGAGACTATAAAGAACAATGCCAGGGTGGAAAGCGGTGGATTGCAGCTGTCTTTAGCACCGAGACACAGCCGGTGTTTCTTTGTTTGTTGTGAAGCTTTAACACAGAGTGGTCAAGCGAACATGTTTCTCTATGTCAACCAGCATGTTTTTGGATGGGGAAATTGTGATATATATCTTACCGGAGAAATCATTGGATTATTCGTCGTCCTGCAGCAGCTGTTTAAAAGGCAGCTGTGAGCTTGGCTCCTCGGCTTCTCTTTGAGACACTTCGTGTTCACCGCAGCCCATCCAACCTCCAGGTATGTCTTTACAATCTTTAAAATCTCACTAAAACACTATTAAAACAATAAGCAGATAAAGGATCTTCCAAAATTATTCTAGTAAATGTGTCTAATTACATCTGGAACGCTCACACTGCCGCCGCCCGGAGCCGTTGCTTTTTTTTATTTTTATTTATTAATTTTTTTCTAGTCCTTCACTTTCAATATCTTAATTCACGGACCTTTCTTTCCCGCTCAAATAATGGGGAAATTGTCGCTTTCTCGGTCCGAATTGCTCTTACTGCTGGTGGCTCCCATTAAAAACAATGTAAATATGTGTGGGGCCCTGCAACTCATGACGTCACGCGCACACTCTTCCGGAAAAGGCAGGGCTTTTCTATTAGCGACCAAAAGTTGCGAACTTTATCGTCGATGTTCTCTACTAAATCCTTTCAGCAAAAATATGGCAATATCGCGAAATGATCAAGTATGACACATACAATGGACCTGCTATTTCCCGTTTAAATAAGAAAATCTCATTTCAGTAGACCTTTAAAGTTGTCCCTGAATACCGATGTTTGAAATGACCTTTTCTTCTATGCTCTTCATTCTCAGAAGTGATGACAAACATTTTTTGTAAATTTGCTGGTGATGTTTTACTTTTAACCTTAAACATGAAACATAATGTCTGTAGCTTCACTAGCTCATGTAGTTTCTATAAACCAGAATTAATAAACAATATGTTAGTGTGTTCTTAGTAATCTACTTCATGAATAATCCTTATAGCTCTTTTCTGTAGTTGATACAATGCTTTAATGTTACTCTTATGTGTTCCCCCACACTTCCACACAGTAGCTGATATATCGCAATATAAGTGCACTATACAATATACACATTGCCCTATAATCTAACACATATTTTACCTTGTTTGATATAAAAATACTCTTAGACATCTTTTTCCGTACATGTGCAATATGAGATTTCCATGTCAGACCGTCATCCATTATCACTCCTAAAAATCTAAGTTCAGAAACCCTTTCAATATCAATTCCATCTTTTGACAGTTTGATCGTTTCCTCCCTTTTCCTCTTACAAAAAAAATATAAACCTTGTTTTTTTTACATTTAATGATAATTTATTGACATGAAACCATCTCTTAAGTTCAATAATTTCTTGTTCAATAATGATTGATAACGCTTTTAAGTCATGTCCCGAACTTTAAAAGTTGGCGTCGTCCGCAAATAAAACAAATTTACATAGCTTTGATACCTTACATATATCATTAATATGTACAATAAACAATTTAGGTCCCAAAATCCAACCTTGTGCAATTCCACATTCAATCCTCATTTGTTCAGATGTATTACCCACAAAATCCACAAACTCTTGTCTATTATCTAAATAACTTCTTTGCCAGTCTAAAACTACTCCTTTCACACCAAATGAATGCAACTTTGACAATAATATAGAATGATCTATAGTGTCAAATGCTTTTTTAAGATCGATAAACACCCCTATAGTGTATTTGTTATTATCAGTTGCTGTTGCTATATCCTCCATTATATTCATTACAGCTGAAGCAGTGGATCTATTGGTTCGGAATCCATACTGGCTCTCACTCAACAACATGTTCTTTTCAATAAAACTGTCTAATTTTTTTACAAATATTTTTTCAATTATTTTAGAAAATTGTGACAGCAGGGACACTCGTCTGTATCAGAATCAGAAAAGTTTTTACTGCCATTGTTTGAGAACGGGTTCACAAACTAGGAATTTTACCTGGCGCAATCGTGCAACATAAAATACGTATAACACAGAATAGAAGAACATGAGCTGTAATTGAGCTATCAGATCTTGTTATTGTTCATGTGTCTGATGGCCGAGCGGAAAAAACTGTTCAGGTGGCGGTAGGTGTGGGTCTGGATGGACCGTAGTCTCCTGCCTGAGGGGGGAGGGGAGAATATTTTGTGTCCAAGGTGAGAAGAGTCAGCTGTGATCCGACCCACACGCCTCCTGGTCCTGGAGGAGGTAGGAGTTTGCAGCCAATCACCTTTTCAGCAGCACGTACGATGCGCTGCAGTTGATACTTGTCCCGGACTGTGGCGGCGGGGAACCACACGGTGATGGAGGAGGTGAGGATGGACTCGATGATTGCTGAGTAAAACTGCACCAGCATCTCAGTTGGCACTTTTAGTTTTTTCAGCTGCCGCAGGAAGTACATCCTCTGCTAGCCTTTCTTCATGAGGGAGCTGATGGTCGGCTCCCACTTGAGATCTTGGGTGATGGTGGTGCCCAGGAAACGGATGGAGTCCACAATGGAGACAGGGGTGGGAGAGTCAATAAGAGTGAGGGGGGATGGTGGGGCTATGACTTTCCTGAAGTCCATGATCATCTCCACTGTTTTCTGGGCGTTCAGCTCCAGGTTGTTGATGCTGCACCAGGACACCAGCCGATCCACCTCTCTCCTGTAGGCAGACTCGTCGCCATCCGAGATGAGCCCCATGAGAATATTGTCGTCCGCAAACTTGAGCAGCTTTACCGACTGGTGACTGGAGGTGCAGCAGTTTGTGCACAGGGAGAAGAGCCAGGGGGAAAGTACACAGCCCTGAGTAGTACCAGTGTTCGTGGTTCGACTGTTCAAGACAATCTTCCCCAGCCGCACGTGCTGTCTTCTGTCCGTCAGCAAGTCATTGATCCAACTGCAGAGGGAGACGGGTACGCTGAGCTGGTAGAGCTTGTCTCATAGCAGTCCAGGGAGGGTGGTGTTGAAGGCAGAGCGGAAGTCCACAAATAAGATCGTGGCGTAGGTTCCTGGGGAGTCCAGATGCTCCAGGATGAAGTGGAGGGCCAGGTTCACTGCATCATCCACAGACCTGTTCGCTCTGTAGGCAAACTGCAGTGGGTCCAGGAGGGGGGCGGTGATGTCCTTGAGGTGGGGCAGGACCAAGCGCTTAAAGGACTTCATTACCACAGACGTCAGCGTCACCGGCCTGTAGTCATTAAGTCCTGTGATCCGAGTTTTCTTGGGGACAGGGACGATAGTGGAGGTCTTGAAACAGGACGGCACGTGGCATAGCTCCAGAGAGGTGTTAAAAATGTCAGTGAAGACAGGAGCCAGATGATCCGCACAGTGTCTCAAGGTGGAGGGGGAGACACCATCAGGCCTGGGGGCCTTCCGCGTGTTCAGCTTCAAGAACTGCCGGCATACATCCTCCTCTCGGATGGAGAGGGCCTTTTGTAAAGTCCTGTGATGTTCTTGGAGTCCTTTAAGTTTTTTAATGTAGTGCCGGAGTTGGTGGGGGTGATGGTGGTTGGAGCAGAGCTTTGATGAGCTGAAGGCCGTTCGTGACGACAGTAATGTGTGTTGAGGTCCTGAGCGAGAGTCCGGTCATTCAGGGCCTGTGGGGCTTTGGGCTTATAGTTCGTAAGGGCCCTTAATCCTCTCCACACGGCTGCAGAGTCATTGGAGCAGAACTGTTTCTGTAGACTGTTAGAGAACACATATATAGCTTTCTCCACTTCCCTGATGAAGTGGTACTTAGCTTCTCTCTCGGTACTCCGGTCACCGCTCCTCCACACAGTGTCTTTTTTCTTGCGCAGCTGTCGGAGCTTGGGTGTGGACCAGGGCTTATCATTGTTATAACAAGCTCTGGTGCGCGTTGGAATGATGCGTGCCTCATTGAACTGTATGTATGAGGTCACAGTGTCCGTAGACCCGTCCAGATTGTCTGTGGCTGCTCCAATTGCCTCCCAGTCTGTCATCTCCAAACATGCACGCTGCTCCTCCACAGCCTCGTCAGTGAAACAATGTTCTTCATAACAGGATTAGTCAATTTCAGTCTCTGTCTGTATGAAGGGATTAAGTGCACCATCATGTAATTAGTAAATCTATGTTTATCTCCCGTTTTAAAGAGTGGAATTACCTTTGCTACCTTCATTCTATTTGGAAAGGTCCCTGTTTGAAAAGAGAGATTAAAAACATAACAAAGAGGTTTGATGATACAGTCAAGTCTTTTTTACAATTATCCTGTCCACACCATCGCTGTCTGTGGATGCCTTATTTTTCAGTTTTGTTACCACCGATAAAATTAAATTTTCACTAACATCTCTTAGAACCATGGAGTGTAGAACCTTGCTTCCTCCGCCAATTTTGGTCCAACATTCACAAAAAAATAATTGAATCCATTTGCCACTTCATTCATATTTGTTATCATCTTATTATCTTCATTGATAAAATAGCTTGGTGGGTTTGTAGGCCCCGATGTTTTTCCTATTACCGTGTTCGAAATATTCCAAGTTCCTTTGATATTGTTTTTATTTTTTTCTAGTAAATTATTATATTCTTTTTTAGCTTGCCTCATTATTGTAATCAATTTGTTTTTGTAAACTTTATATTTGTTTCAGCATCCTTTGTTCTTATTTTATAAAGTCTCTATAAAGTTTGTTTTTCTTTTTACAAGCATTCTATAGTCCCTTTATAATCCAAGGCTTTTTATTGTAGCTCTCTTTGTTACCATACATTCGTACAATGCTTTTCATACAATGATAAATATATATTAAGAAAAGCCTCATATGCAGCATTTGCCTCTCCCACATACACCTCATTCCAGTCTGCTTCAAATAAGTCTTTCCTAAACTTGTTTATTGCCTCTTCAGTCCTTTTCCTTGCATACCTATGGGCTTTTTCCTCCCTCTTTCTATACATTTGACAGTCATAATAAGTAATAAACACAGGTAAGTGGTCACTTATATTATTAATTACTAGTCCACTTTTTATATTATTTTCTATGTCATTTATAAAGATGTGATCAATTAACATAGCACAATTTGTCGCTATTCTACTGGGTTTGGTGATCAATGGATAAAGCCCTCTACTATATACCACATCCAAGAAGTCTCTTGTTGATTTATTTTCTGGGTGAGTTTAGCAGGTCTATGTTATAGTCGCCACACATGACAAATGTTTTCTTTTCCTTTACCTTACACAATACTTCTTCCAGACTATCATTAAATGATTCTTCCTTATACCAAGGTGTCCTATATAAACACGTAACAATAACATTTCTCTTTTCTATGTCTACCTCCACGGTTACACATTCAAATAAATCATCGATTACCACTGTCATACATTCAACAGGTCTACATTTCAAGTTGCAGTCAACAAACAGGGCCACACCTCCTTTCTTCTTGTTTATTTTACTACTGTGATACAACTCATACCCGTTGATGGAGAAATTGATACCTCTGTCTTTATCTATCCATGTTTCAGAAAGTGCCATTATTTTGATTTTGCTGTTTAGAGTCTTCAAGTATTCGTCAATCTTTGAGAAATTTGCATATAAGCTTCTACAGTTGAAATGTATTAAAGAAAAAGTATCATCTAAGCCAGTGGTTCTCAAATGGGGGTACGCGTACCCCTGGGGGTAGTTGACGGTATGCCAATGGGGTACGTGAGATTTTTTAAAAATATTCCAAAAATAGCAACTTTTCAAAAATCCTTTATAAATATGTTTATTGAATAATACTTCAACAAAATACTACTCAGTGTCCTAGTGGTTAGAGTGTCCGCCCTGAGATCGGTCAGTTGTGAGTTCAAACCCCGGCCAAGTCATACCAAAGACTATAAAAAAAATGGGACCCATTGCCTCCCTGCTTGGCACTCAACATCAAGGGGTTGGAATTGGGGGTAAAATCACCGTAAATGATTCCCGCACGCGGCACCCCTGCTCCCCTCACTTCCAAGGGGGTGATCAATGGAATGGGTCAAATGCAGAGGACAAATTTCACCACACCTAGTTTGTGTGTGACAATCTTTGGTACGTAACTTTAACTTTAAAATATGAATGTAAGTTCATTAACTGTGAAAATAAATGCAACAATGCAATATTCAGTGTTGACAGCTAGATTTTTTGTGGACATGTTCCATAAATATTGATGTTAAAGATTTCTTTTTTTGTGAAGAAATGTTTAGAATGAAGTTGATGAATCCAGATGGATCTCTATTACAATCCCCAAAGAGGGCACTTTAAGTTGATGATTACTTCTATGTGTAAAAAACTTTATTTATAATTGAATCACTTGTTTATTTTTCAACAAGTTTTTAGTTATTTTTATATCTTTTTTTCTAAATAGTTCAGGAAAGACCACTACAAATGAGCAATATTTTGCACTGTTATACAATTTAATAAATCAGAAACTGATGACATAGTGCTGTATTTTACTTCTTTATCTCTTTTTTTTCAACCAAAAATGCTTTGCTCTGATTAGGGGGTACTTGAATTAAAAACATGTTGACAGGGGGTACATCACTGAAAAAAGGTTGAGAACCACTGATCTAAGCTGACATTGTCATAAAATTGTTCCTCGGTGTAGATGTCACAAGGAGCATTGATTGAGTTGAACAGATGGTTTTCTGGGTCAACATCAGTTTCAAAGTCATGTAATTTATAGTCCATGTATTCAGCTCTTGAAAACGCTTGATTCTCAGTTGTCTCACCTTTTCGCAGCGTAGCCTTCCCCGTCTCCAGCCAAGGATGAGCCATGTCAGTCATAAGCCTAGCAGGTCTCATCTATATTGATCCAAGTCGCAGAGCCCTCGAATCGTGTCAACTTTGGCTTCTTCATATGGTCCATTTAGCCGAATCATGATTTTGCAGTTTTCTTTTCTGAGGATGTGTGCTTGTCTTGCAATGTCGGTGTTCTTGTTTGTAAGATGTTCATTGATGTAAACCCCAGTTCCCTTCAGCTTCCTTCCCTGCCGTAGTAACTCCGTCTTATGTTTTTGATTCACAAACTGGATCACAATGGCTGGGTTTGTTCTGCTGTCCTTCCTGGGGAAAGTATGGCACGCCGAAATGCTGTCACTTTGAACAGTTATGTTCTTACTTGTGAAGAAGTTAATTACTTGCCGTTCAAGTGTCTCAAGTTCGTCTGCCGGGGCTTCGGCGTCCTTGTCAGCGTCCCTGCTGCGAGTCCCGGCCACTCTTGCATACGTGCGATGTTTGGTTTTCAGTCCGCTTATAATCAAATCGTCCATTCTGGTGTACTGTTCAAATTCGTCAATTCTTGTTTCTGGGTCGCCAAGTTTCTTGTCTTTCTCCTTGATGATGTTTTTTAGCATTTTGATTTCGGTCAACAACTCCATGAGTGTGTCTTGCTGTTTGGCCACTATCCTTACATCCTCAGACAGGGAGTTAAGAGATTTTCTAATCTCCTCCATGTCTTCTTCGATTTTCTTGTGTTTCGCACTCATTTTCTTGATTCACTTGGTTTTCTTTTGCCGGTCTCGTCGCGGCGAGGTGGGCCTGCTGCTGCCGTTTGCTAACCGTTAGCCGCCAGCCGCTAGACGGGCCTCTCCCTCACCGCCCGGCTGCTGCCGTCACTCGCCTCCGCGAGAAAGCTGCCGGTCTAACCGCCGCGTGGTGGTGGTCACACTGCTGCTAGGTGCTGGCCGGGCCACTCGCCTGCCGCCCCGCTGGCGTCACTCGCCGTCGCGAGAAAGCTGCCGGTCTCACACCGCTGCGAGGTGGTGATCCCGCTGCTGCTGGCTGCTAGCCGGGCTAGCGCTGCACCTCTGCGTTGCCCCACCTCAGAGATGCACAAATGCTTGTCCGAGTCAAGCACTTGGCCAGGAAAACAAACTTCTTTTTCTCCCCAACTGGACCAGAACCAACATGGTTGAGCTAGCTATTGTGGTGTGTGTTGACAGCGCCAGTCCCAGGCTTTGTGTGGCGATATCTTGGTCTTTAATATGACTTATTCGTTATCATTATTATTATTATTATTGTTAAGACTCCCAATGCACCCCACCATAACCCTAACGTTACAGCCCCACATAGAGTAATAGTCTGTTTACATGCACAAAAACAAATAATTGACTTCATTTGCTTGAAATTAACTTTTCAAAACACACGTAAAAGTGTGAATAAGGTTTTTGTATGCATCATGCACTTTTTAATGTGTTTCAAGATGATCTCCTTAAGACTTAGACTTCCTTTTTATTGTAATTCAAATTTGAACTTTACAGCACCGATAAGAACAAAATGTTGATACATAAGCTCATGGTAGTGCAGGATAAAAAAAAGCAATAAGGTGCATATGTAATTAAATAAATATATATACATAATATATAAATATATATATATATATATATATATATATATATATATATATATAAAATAAATAAATATATATAATAAATAAATTGATTACTGTACAGATAAATATATTGCACTTTTTTTACATGCGTCCACGTTTATGGATGTATGTTATATTGTCTTTTTTTATTCCAGCGAGTTAATCCATTACAGGGGGAGTTGAGGGGATGATTTAATTATGATGCGTTCAAGAGTCTTACGGCCTGAGGGAAGAAGTTGTTACAGAACCTTGAGGTTCTGCTTCGGAGGCTGCGGAACCTCTTTCTAGAGTCCAGCAGTGAAAACAGTCCTTGGTGTAGGTGGGAGGAGTCTTTGCAGATTTTCTGAGCCCTGGTCAGGCAGCGGCTTTTTGCGATCTCCTGAAAAGGAGAAAGAGGAGTCCTGATTATCTTTTCCGCCGTCCTCACCACTCTCTGGAGAGACTTCCAGTCTGAGGCATTGCAGGCTCCAGTCCAGACAGAGATGCTGTTGGTCAGCAAGCTCTCTATAGTGCCTCTGTAGAATGTGGTGAGAATGGGGTGAGGGAGCTGTGCTATTTTCATCCGACGAAAAAAGTGCATGCGCTGCTGAGTTCTTTGTACAAAAGCTCCGGTGTGTAGGGACCAGGTTATATTGTCAGTTATCTGCACCCCCAGGAACTTGGTGTTGCTTACCATCTCCACCGCTGTGCCGTTGATGTAGAGTGGAGCGCGGCTGGACTGGTGCTTCCTGAAGTCAACGATGATCTCCTTGGTCTTGTTGACATTCAGGACCAGGTTGTTGGTTCTGCACCAGTCAACCAGATGTTTCACCTCCCCCCTGTAGTCCATGTCATTGTTGTCATGGATGAGGCCCACCACTGTCGTGTCGTCCGCAAGCTTCACAATGTGGTTAGTAGTGGACCTGGCTCAGCAGTCATGGGTCATCAACGTGAACAGCAGCGGACTCAGGACGCAGCCCTGGGGGAAGCCGGTGCTCAGGGAGATGGCACTGGAGGTGTTGTTGCCCACTCTCACAGATTGGGGTCTGTCTGTGAGGAAGTCAAGCAGCCAGTTGACTGAATCCAAGGGGGGCCAGTTTGCACACCAAGTGCTGCGGGGTGATGGTGTTGAATGCTGAGCTAAAGTCCAGGAACAACATCCGCACGTGTGTGTCCTTTCCTTCCAGATGTTCTAAGCTCAGATGGAGTGCAGAGGAGATGGCGTCCTACGTAAGCGGTTAGGGCGATAAGCAAACTGGTATGGGTAGAATGTGGGGGGAAGTCTGGAGACAATATATTCCTTTACCACCCTCTCGAAGCACTTCATTATGATGGGGGTGAGTGCAACGGGGGGTAATCATTGAGGGAGGAGATTGTTTTGTTTTTTAGGCACTGGGATGATTGTGCCCGTCTTAAAGCATGATGGTACCACAGCCTGGGTCAGCGAGATGTTGAAGATGTCTGTGAGAACCCCAGCCAGCTGGTCTGCACATCCCTTAAGCACCTTGCCCGGAATGTCATCAGGTCCCGGTGCTTTCCGGGGGTTCACTCTCCTCAGGGTTTTCCGGACATCCGCTATATCCAGCCAGGTTGAGCGGCTACTCATCAGGGCGAGGGATGTTTTTTCTCGCCGGAGTGGTGTTAAGTGCCTTAATGCAGTTAATGTATGATTATCATTAGTGGATGGTAAGTATCGTAAATGGGGTTTTTTTTTATCATCTTAATGCAGGGATTCTCAAACTGTGGTACGGGTTCCATCTAGTGGTACGCCAAAGAATCACTTGATTAAAGTATGGTGTTTTACTATAAAATATTCCAGCTGTGTCTAATGGTCCTGGTGGTTCCAAAGTTGTCCCATTAACGGGTAATGGAGGCCACTGCGCTCATTTGAACCTTCAAGGCAGCAGATATTTTTCTGTACCCTTCCCCAGACTTGTGTCTACAGTAGTGACATGCTGTCAGGGGATGCAAGTGAGGCAGTGCCTCACCTGCCACCAGGTGGCTTAACCATGAGATGTTCCAAAACGAAGTAATTAAATAAAATAAGTTTTAATATTTCTCTTTTGGTTTATGCTTTGTATATGATTTTGGTGTGGTTCCTATATATTTTGATAATTTTCATGGTCAAAATCGCAGAAATGTCATGTTTCCTGATCAAAACATTGCAGCAGATGAGAAGTGAGGCAGACACAGGCGGTGCCTCCACGGCTACACACAGTTTGTATTGGGTGTGCATGCGAGGGGGCGCATACTTGATGCCACGTGGAAAAGGCAGGTCTTGAGGCAGCAGGTACCTCTGCCTCAAGGTAGGGGGTGATATATTGTCAACTTGCAGTTCAATGCCTCAGCAGTACTCTGACTCGCCACACGGGGAGAAGTGGGGACGCTCAAGCTAGCAGACACAGGTCTCTCCAGCGTAAGCCAGCATTTTTTTCTTTTCTTTTTTTTTTAACTGTATTTATAACAAACATGGCCTTTTTATTAGAGTAAGCCAGCGTTTGTGGGTGTTTTTTTGTCAGATGCATAAATATTGTTTAATTTCTTGGAATGAAATTGAATTAATTAAATGTTTCTGCCAATATGGTGGATTATATACTGTATCCAAGAAAAAATACTTCTCTAAACTGGACTTTAAGACAAAATGAATGCGATCATACAAAGTAAGTTTTCATGGAGGATAGCTATTGCTGCTTCAGATAAAAATACAGAAAGGTAAGATACACTCAAAATACTTGATTTGTTTTGTTAAAAGCAAATGGGACCAAAAAGTATTTAATAACAACTTTATCAAATAGTTTTTGGACCCGTTTATCATATCATAATATTATTATGATATTGTTTTTATGAAAGCGAATATCTCTCTTTTTTTCCCTTGTAACTCTAATGTGCAACTTAAATCAACAATGACTAGAGCTGCACATATGAATTTAAAGGCCTACTGAAACCCACTACTACCAACCACGCAGTCCGATAGTTTATATATCAATGATGAAATATCAACATTACAACACATGCCAATACGGCTGTGAACGCCTTCCTGCCCCCATAGTGTGGGTTGCATGGATCATTAACGGAGGACATCGCTTTGCACAGGTTTGACTCTTTATTTCTGCAAATAAAAGTTGCTCGCAGTGTCAGTCGGTCGCTCTTTCAGTGCCTCCTTCTCTGCTCGCGCCAGTCTCCTTTTCAGTCGGCCGTCTTCCTGTGCTGGTCTTTGTCGCTCCGTGGCTCTCCGTGGTTCTCGCTCGTCTGTTCGCTCGGCTGGTCTTTGGTCTGTTCGTTTGTCTCTCTCCTTCTGCCCCGATCGCTCCTCCTTCTCCCCTTTTATACAGCAGGAGAAGATGCACAGATTGAGAGAAAGTGTGTGAATTACGCACCTGGCTCTGATAGCTACAGCGGCACTCCAGGCGCGCCCCGCCTCTCAATTCCACTGCATACTCCGCCTCCTGGCCGCCATCTTGGGTAGGACCATAATTTGTCCTATCTCGCTGTCGGCCTGTTGGCTCCGCCTCTCCACAGTTGTCCATCGTCAAACTCAAGCCGGGCTTCAGTCCGGTTGGGCATACTCCCCCCCCCCCCCCTTTTTTTTTTTTTTTAAGGAGCGGGAAAAAAACTGCCCCGGCCGCTTGTCTTCTTTGTCTTCTTTTTCTTTGTCTTTGCCTTTTTCTTTGTCTTCTCGAACTTCAATTTCTTTGACTTTTTCCTTGTCCTCTTTGACTTTTTCCCTGTCCTCTTTGACTTTTTCCTTGTCCTCTTCGACTTTTTCCTTTTCCTCTTCAACTTTTTATTTATCTTCCTCATCTTGTTCGTCTTCATCATATTCCAGAATTTCTTCAATTATTTCTTCTTCTTTCTCAATTTCCCGAGTTTCTTCGACTTCGTCTTCATCTTCAATTTCTTCTTCATCATCTTGTTAGTCTTCATCTTCCAGAATTTCTTCAATTATTTCTTCTTCTTTCTCAATTTTTTGAGTTTCTTCAGCTTCTTTTTCATCTTCATCATTTTCTTCTTCATCTTCATCATCTTCATCTTCATAATCTTTCAGGATTTCTTCAATTATTTCTCCTTCTTTCTCAATTTATTAAGTTTCTTTAACTTCCTTTCCATCTTCAACTTCTTCTTCATCTTCATCATTACCGGGGGATTTTTTCCTTTCCACCCCCCACCAATCGCGGGGCGAGACGACGGCGGGGCGCTTAGGTGGGTCCCGCGGCCGTTCTCGGCTTTGCCTCCCTCTCTTTGGCCGACAGCTTGCCCTGCTGGTCTGCAGACGCCACTGCCGCCTGTCCAGCCCCACCTTCCAGGTATGAGGTTTCAGTCCGGACTTCACTGGCATTTTTCTTGACCACTTCTTTGGGGGGGGCACTCGCCGCCTCCCTCCATTTGGTCCACCAGTGTTTGCATCAGCTGGAAACACTGATGCTTTTCCTCTGCCAGTCTGCCGAACTTCGCTACGAGCGTCTGGAGGAAGTCGTCCTCTTCTGCCTCTCATGATCTGAGTCGGGCGCCACTATGAACGCCTTCCTGCCGCCATTGTGTGGGTTGCATGGATCATAAATGGAGGACATCGCTTTGCACAGGTTTGACTTTTTACTTTTGCAAATAAAAGTCGCTCGCAGTGTCAGTCGGTCGCTCTTTCAGTGCCTCTTTCTCTGCTCGCGCCGGTCTCCTTTTCAGTCGCCCGTCCTCCTGTGCTGGTCTTTGTCGCTCCGTGGCTCTCCGTGGTTCTCCGTGGTTCTCCGTGGTTCTCGCTCGTCTGTTCGCTCGTCTGGTCTTCCGTCTGTTCGTTTGTCTCTCTCCTTCTCCTTCTGCCCCGATTGCTCCTCCTTCTCCCCTTTTATACAGCAGGAGAAGATGCACAGATTGAGAGCAGGTGTATGAATAACACCTGGCTCTGATCGCTGCAGCGGCACTCGAGGAGCGCCCCGCCTCTCCGTTCCGCTGCATACTCAGCCTCCTGGCCGCCATCTTGGGTAGGACCATGATTTGTCCTAACCCGCTGTCGGCCCTCTCCACAACGGCCGTTTTAGTTTACTAAATTGCAATTTTAAATTTCCCACGAAGTGTCGTGTAAAAAAACGTTGCTGAATGATGACGTGTATGATGACGCGTGTGTTTGACGTCTCGGGTTGTAGCGGACATTATTTTCCAGCCCGATCCAAGCTATAAGTAGTCTGCTTTAATCGCATAATTACACAGTATTCTGGACATCTGTGTTGCTGAATCTTTTGCAATTTGTTCAATTAATAATGGAGAAGTCAAAGTAGAAAGATGGAGGTGGGAATCTTTTAGCCTTTAGCCACACAAACACGGCCGGTGTTTCCTTGTTTAGAATTCCCGAAGATGAAGCTTTACTATGGATCAGAGCGGTCAAGCGAACATGGATCCCGACTCCATGTCAACCGGCAGTTTTCGGTGATAAAATTGTGTTAATAAGTGGCCTCTTACCGGAGACATCAGTGGAGCTTCCGTCCTGCTGCAGCTTCGTGACTTCCCTCAGAGACTCTGGCGTCAACACACCCGTGGCCACACCCCTCCGACTATCAGGTACTATTTAATCTCACTAAAACACTAGCAACACAATAGGCAGATAAGGGATTTTCCAGAATTATCCTAGTAAATGTGTCTAATAACATCTGAATCGCTCCCACTGCAATCACCTTTTTAAAAAAAAAACGTTTTAATTTTATTTAAAACATTTTCTAGTCCTTCACTCTAAATTTTCTCATCCACAAATCTTTCATCCTCGCTCAAATTTCTTGGTCCGAATAGCTCTAGCTGCTGCTGGCTATGATTGTAAACAATGTGAGGATGTAAGGAGCCCTACAACCCGTGACGTCACGCGCACATCGTCTGCTACTAAAGGCAAGGCTTCTTTATTAGCGACCAAAAGTTGCAAACTTTATCGTCGATGTTCTCTACTAAATCCATTCAGCAAAAATATGGCAATATCGCGAAATGATCAAGTATGACACATAGTATGGACCTGCTATCCTTGTTTGAATAAGAAAATCTCATTTCAGTAGGCCTTTAAGTTGATGATTACTTCTATGTGTATAAATCTTTATTTATAATTGAATCACTTGTTTTTAGTTATTTTTACATCTTTTTTTCCGAATAGTTCAAGAAAGACCACTACAAATGAGCAATAATGCCTGGTGTTTAGTTCACCGCACGTCACTGGTCTACGGACTGTTCATTTGACTTCAGTCTTGTTTAGTGTTCTGTCAAGTGAGGGATTTTATACATAGACCTGAATTGACCACAGGTTGACCCCAATTCTTAGTTTCATGGCAAAGGCTGTGAATAATTACTTACATGTGATTTCTTATTTTTTGTTATTTTTATTATTTTGGAATAAGGCTGTACTGTAACAACATTTATAACTGAGAGATTTATATATTTCAGCCCTAAACAACAGCATAAAGAGTTTAATGTTTTTATATCCAGCGACAGCATTTTCTCTTTATGATGATGACTGATACATTTCCCTGTTTGGTCCAGGCAGGTCCACAGTGCTGTCTCCATGTGCCGGGACGCTTCTGGGTGTCCTTTGATGGAGATGCTTCCCGGCGAGGAGACGCTGGCTCTACAGGACGCTGACAGCGGCGTGGTCCGGCTCCGGTCTGGAGACCCCTTCTCTGAGGAGACGAGTGCGCTGTGGATGGCCGTGCAGAATTTGGGCTTCGTGTTGGTGTGCGAGTCTCATGAAAACCTCCTCCTGGCGGAGGGAACCCTGCAGAACCTGACCAGACAGTGCTTGGAGCACCTGCACATGCTGGGCCAAGGCAGCGAGGTATGCTGAATGGCAATATACGATATACATCTCGATATTTTTTCTCTAAAGTAAAAACAAAACACAGAACAGTCCTAGTTACCTGAGATACTAAGTATGTCATTATTTTGACTTAGTAAATATTGACTTACTAAGACAAAATAATGACTAGGTCAAATCAATGACGTACTGGAAATAAGCGTTTGCAATAAGCGTTTGAAAAAAAGAGTTATAAGTGGGGCCACATGCTGACATACGCTCAACTCATCATGCTTAATTTATTACAGCCTTTGGGAAGCCTGTAGTTGATTTTTATTATGTAAATGTTATTTTTGTTATCAACATGTGATAGCAGTGGTCTTGCCATTCAAAACTAGACTGCTACATTACTAATAATCAATGTAACTATAGCTGAAAAAAATAGTACAATAGCAATAGGAGAGACTAATCATCCCTGAACAGCATGGAGTTCATGTAGGCCAAAAGTGAAATAACTTAGTTGTTAACTGTAGGTCAATAATGCTTGTCTTTTCCTCAGACAGACAGGGCTTTGCTGTCCGTAACGCACGCACGCATGCATGCAAACACCGCAAAATGAGCTAATGTTACGCTAAAAGCTAATTAGCCTTCACCTCAAGGACTGCGAGCGAGCTGAGCTGCCGCTTATATTTCTAGAACGTCAACGGGCTCAAAGTGATGTTACTAGTAGTTGATTGGGAGGTGTTTATTATAATTTGGGGAGAGTCCGCTGCATTATTCTCACCTGCTAAACACCTTTCTTTTAACCCGCACCGTCTCTCCTCTCTGCCTGCCTCTGCCGTGAGCACTGACTCCATGCGCTCTGAATACTCACTGCTGATTGGCTGTTACCGCTCTCAATCCATGCTGCTGATTGGCTGTTACATGCGCTCTAAATACGCACTGCTGATTGGCTGTTACTGCTCTGCGTGGAACCAATCTGGGTGGGACGATGCTGGGTGCTGCAGAGACGTATTGACAGAGGCGGAGGCAGTACGAAATGTAGCAGCTTGTTAAGACTTTAGTTTAGCACCAAATGATAATATAAATACATTTAATAAAGTCAAATACAAATAAGGCAACAAGAGAAGTATCCTACACTTCGCTTCTGTAATGTAAATCTGAACATCCGATATGGGCATCTACATCAATATATGATTTGCCTGAGAAGCTGGAAAGGACAAAAAAAAAAGATATATATATATTTTTTGATTTTCTTTTAAGACTGTAGTTTAGGCGGTGGCTCTTTGTTGTTAAGGCGGCCGCCTTAAGAACAAAGCGCCGCGGGGAACCCTGTGTGTGTGTGTGTGTGTATTTAAATATATATAGTAGAGTGTAGGTAGAGTGTCCACCCTGAGATCGGTAGGTCATGAGTTCAAACCCCGGCTGAGTCATACCAAAGACTATAAAAATGGGACTCATTACCTCTCTACTTGGCACTCAGCATTAAGGGTTGGAATTGGGGGTTAAATCACCAAAAAGTTCTATTTTGGTTTAATCTGACCACATGACATTCTCCCAATCATCTGCTGTATCATCCATGTATCCATTTCGGTATAATCTCAACTTGTCGTGTTTGGAGGAAGAAGAATACTGAGTTGCATCCCAAGAACACCATACCTACTGTGAAGCATGGGGTTGGAAGCATCATGCTTTGGGGCTGTTTTTCTGCTAAGGGGACAGGACGATTGATCCGTGTTAAGGAAAGAATGAATGGGGCCATGTATCGTGAGATTTTGAGCCAAAACCTTCCATTAGTGAGAGCTTTGAATGGTTGACCAAATACTTATTTTCCACCATAATGTACAAATATTTTTTTTTTTTTCACATTCTGTCTCTCACAGTTGAAGTGTAACTATGATGCAAATTACAGACCTCTGTCATCAGTGGGAGAACTGACTAAATAGTTTTTTGCCCCACTGTATATATGTGTGTATATATATATATATATATATATATATATATATATATATATATATATATATATATATATATATATATTAGGGCTGCGAATCTTTGGGTGTCCCATGATTCGATTCAATATCGATTATTGGGGTCATGATTCGATAATATATCGATTTTTTTCGATTCAACGCGATTCTCGATTCAAAAACTATATTTTTCCGATTCAAAACGATTCTGTATTCATTCAATACATAGGATTTCAGCAGGATCTACCCCAGTCTGCTGACATGCTAGCAGAGTAGTAGATTTAAAAAAAAAAAGCTCTTTATAATTATAAAGGACAATGTTTTATCAACTGATTGCAATAATGTAAATTTGTTTTAACTATTAAATTAATCAAAAATATGATTTATTTTATCCTTGTGAAAATATTGGACACAGTGTGTTGTCAAGTTTGAGATCCGATTCAAGTGTAAGCCACTGTGACACTATTGTTCTTTTTTATTTTTTTTTATAAATGTCTAATGATAATGTAAATGAGGAATTTTTAATCACTGCTATGCTGAAATTATAACTAATATTGATACTGTTGTTGATAATAATCATTCCTGTTTCACTACTTTTGGTTTGTTCTGTGTCGTGTTTGTGTCTCCTCTCAATTGCTCTGTTTATTGCAGTTCTGAGTGTTGCTAGTTCAGGTTTGGTTTTGGAATTGGATTGCATTGTTATGGTATTGGTGTGTAGTGGTTTGTTGGATTGATAAAAAAAATAAATAAATAAATAAAATTAAAAAAAAAAAAAATCGATTTAAAAAAAAAAAGATAATCGATTCTGAATCGCACAACGTATTCGAATCGATTTTTTTCCCAAACCTCTAATATATATATATATATATATATATATATATATATATATATATATATATATATATATATATATATATATATACATATATATATATATATATATATATATATATATATATATATATATATATATATATATATATATGTATGAATATATATATATGTATGTATATATATATATATATATATATATGTATGTATATATATATATGTGTGTATATATATATGTATATATATATATATATATATATATATATATATATATATATATATATATATATATATATATATATATATATATATATATATATATATATATATATATATATATATATATATATATATATATATATATATATATATATATATATATATATATATAGCCCAATGTGGCCCCCAAGTCAAAAAGTTTGGACACCCCTGTGTTAGAACTTCAAATAAAAGTCACTTTTGTACAATTGGTGACCTTCAATAACTTCTCCTATGTCTTCTGGTTCAGGTTTTGCTGAAGAGCAACCGCATCGACGTTCTCCTCAGCCGCCTGCTTCCACACGGCCAGCTGCTTTTCCTCAACCACCGTTTTGCTCAGAGTCTGGAGAAGGATGTGGCGGCCTACATGAACAAGTGAACACAGGGGTTAGCACTGCCATGTTGGGCCACTTTCAGACTCCTTGCTAGCTTGTGTGGCAGGCCACTGAGCTCCCATGCCCTCAGTGTTGATTGGCCGGGACTTCTAATCCACATGTATATATGACTCAATGTACGCTCTACGTGACGGATTAAAGATGGAACAACACGGGAGATGAAAGTGTAACAATGCAGTTTTCATATGTAACTGTCGACCTTGGTCACAGTACTGAAAGAGTAGCTAGAGCAGGTTTGTTGGCCAACAGATAATTTTTTTTTAATTGGCCCTCCGCGCATTCTACGGACAAAATAAACAGTTCCCAGATTGGAACAACACACACACACGAAAGGCCCAAATCCAGAGAAAAATGACACCTGTAAACCAAAATGGCTGTCAACCTTGTCTATATGGTCTTTTATTATTTCTGTGCGTCCTGTCATGATGAATATGTCTGCACATTTTTTGAATAAGATGCTAAGTTTTCAAGTGTGTTAAAGCCTTTTAATTTTTTTTAGTCTGAGGAATGATAATACCGTAAATTCCGGACTATAAGCCGCTACTTTTTTACTAAACTTTAAACCTTGCGGCTTATAAAACAGA
Source organism: Nerophis ophidion (assembly GCF_033978795.1). Taxonomy (NCBI): domain Eukaryota; kingdom Metazoa; phylum Chordata; class Actinopteri; order Syngnathiformes; family Syngnathidae; genus Nerophis; species Nerophis ophidion. The sequence goes on from NC_084613.1 coordinate 32,043,732, forward strand.
GCGGCTACTTTATGAATTTTTCTTAACTAACCCATTTATATATACAAACCCCGTTTCCATAGGAGTTGGGAAATTGTGTTAGATATAAATATAAACAGAATACAATGATTTGCAAATCCTTTTCAACCCATATTCAATTGAATGCATTACAAAGACAAGATATTTGATGTTCAAACTCATAAACTTAATTTTTTTTTTGCAAATAATAATTGACCTAGAACTTCATGGCTGCAACACGTGCCAAAGTAGTTGGGAAAGGGCATGTTCACCACTGCGTTACATCACCTTTTCTTTTAACAACACTCAATAAACGTTTGGGAACTGAGGAAACTAATTGTTGAAGCTTTGAAAGTGGAATTCTTTCCCAGTCTTGTTTTATGTAGAGCTTCAGTCGTTCAACAGTCCGGGGTCTCCGCTGTCATACTTTACGCTTCATAATGCGCCACACGTTTTCGATGGAAGACAGGTTTGGACTGCAGGCGGGTTCAGGAAAGTACCCATACTGTTTTTTTACAAAGCCACGCTGTTGTAACACTTGTCTTGCTGAAATAAGCAGGGGCGTCCATGATAACGTTGCTTTGATGACAATATATGTTGCTCCAAAACCTGTATGGACCTTTCAGCATTAATGGTGCCTTCACAGATGTGTAAGTTACCCATGCCTTGGGCACTAGTACACCTCCATACCATCACAGATGCTGGCTTTTGAACTTTGCGCCTATAAAAATCTGAATGGTTATTTTCCGCTTTGTTCTGGAGGACACCACGTCCTCTGTTTCCAAATATAATTTGAAATGTGGACTCGTCAGACCACAGAACACCTTTCCACTTTGCATCAGTCCATCATAGTTGAGCTCGGGCCCAGCCAAGCCGGTGGCGTTTCAAAATATTGTTGATAAAGGGGTTTGGCTTTGCATAGTAGAGTTTTAACTTGCACTTACAGATGAAGGGACCAACTGTAGTTACTGACAGTGGTTTTATGAAGTGTTCCTGAGCCCATGTGGTGATATCCTTTACACACTGTCGGTTTTTGATGCAGTACCGCCTGAGGGATCAAAATTCCGTAATATCATCACTTACATGCAGTGATTTCTCCAGATTCTCTGAACTTTTTGATGATTTTACGTACCGTAGATGGTAAAATCCCTAAATTCCTTGCAATAGCTCATTGAGAAATGTTGTTCTAAAACTGTTCGACAATTTGCTTTTAAAGTGGTGACCCTTGCCCCATCCTTGTTTGTGAATTACTTAGCATTTCATGGAAGCTGCTTTTATACCCAATCATGGCACCCAACTGTTCCCAATTAGCCTGTACACCTGTGGGATGTTCCTTATAAGTGTTTGTTGAGCATTCCTCAACTTTATCAGTATTTATTGCCAACTTTGGGATGGGAATTTTCCGCGGCTCTGCGAAATTCTGCCGGGTTTGGCGCTGCCGCCGATCATTTATATATAACAAGATGGCGCCGGTGTGTCTGGTTCGCCGCTTGCCTCTGAGCACTACTGTCTGTTTTGTGGTTATTTTGACATGTGTTTTGAGGACCATCGACTCACTTCTAGTGTATGAACGCCAGGAGTTGTTGAGGATAGGGGAGTCAGTACGGTCATGTGAACTTTACAATGCAAGAGACTCGGATTATTTTTTCCGTGCTAATGCGAACCTACCCGAGTGCTTCCGTCGGGTGAACACGCCGCTGCCCAGGAAGCAGAAATGCCGAGGAGTGCGATCCGGTCGACTGGTAAAAGTGAAAGCTTGGTTGGCACATCCTGACGCGGTGAAGATCTCTGCACTTACCCTGGAGTACAGCGACTGTTTTAGTCACTATTTGTCGCTGCGGGCGCTTCGACTGGTCGGCGGGACAGCGGGAGGATCCCTGCATGCTGCGCCCTCTTCGCTTATCTCACCGGGGCTCATGTGGCGTGTCCCTGGCTAATCTTCGGCCGCAGTGCTTATATTGCAAGGACATTGTGAACTATGGATCTCGGGGAAAGGTGGCACTCTTTAAACACGCGAAATCGGCAAGGCATCTAAGTAAAGTGACTTTACGGAGAAGTAATTTTTCACTGGGATCTGCCTTCAAGCTGAACTCAAACATCGTCACAAATGCAGCCTCAAATCAACTATCGAAGCCTTCCACCTTCGACTCGGCTCCTTTCACACCAATCTACGGCAGACGAGTCCATTCAGAGGTAAAATACACGATTTTATGTATTTCAAAATTTTTATATTTTGAATTCTGGTTAATCCATTTGTAGGCGTATTTTTGTCTATAATCCAAAAGTGTGCAAGAATTTGATATGTGTAAACTTGTATACATAAATTTCATCAGGATACATTTTTATGAAAATATTTTCTAACAAATGTGAAATTTTGGTCAGGAGAATAATGTTAGATTTTGACTCAAAATAGCAGGAAATGCATCCTAAGCTAACAGATTTCAAAATTTTTATGGGGGGGCATGCCCCCAGACCCACCTAGCACTCTGGTGCGGCTGCCGTGCGTGCGGCCTTCCGCAAAGCGGTGTTTTAGGATTAAAAATTTTTCGGCTGATTTTGTAAATCTTCATTCCCATCCCTGAATTCTAACTTTGCGGTGTTTTAGGATTAAACATTTTTCGCCTGATTTTGTAAATCTTCATTCCCATCCCTGAATTCTAAAGTTAATGATTATTTGCAAAATAACAATCAGTTTGAACATCAAATATGTTGTCTTTGTAGCATATTCATTCAACTGAATATGGGTTGAAAATGATTTGCAAATCATTGTATTCCATTTATATTTACATTTAACACATTTCCCCAACTCATATATATATATATATATATACACAGTGGGGCAAAAAAGTATTTAGTCAGCCACCGATTGTGCAAGTTCTCCCACTTAAAATGATGACAGAGGTCTGTAATTTTCATCATAGGTACACTTCAACTGTGAGAGACAGAATGTGAAAAAAAATCCAGGAATTCACATTGTAGGAATTTTAAAGAATTTGTTAGTAAATTATGGTGGAAATTAAGTTTTTGGTCAACCATTCAAAGCTCTCACTGATGGAAGGAGGTTTTGGCACAAAATCTCACGATACATGGCCCCATTCATTCTTTCCTTAACACGGATCAATCGTCCTGTCCCCCTAGCAGAAAAACAGCCCTAAAGCATGATGTTTCCAACCCCATGCTTCACAGTATGTGTGGTGTTCTTGGGATGCAACTCAGTATTCTTCTTCCTCCAAACACGACGAGTTGAGTTTACACCAAAAAGGTCTATTTTGGTTTCATCTGACCACATGACATTCTCCCAATCTTCTGCTGTATCATCCATGTGCTCTCTGGCAAACTTCAGACAGCCCTGGACATGCACTGGCTTAAGCAGGGGGTAATGTCTGGCACTGCAGGATTTGATTCCCTGTCGGCGTAGTGTCTTACTGATGGTAACCTTTTTTGCTTTGGTCCCAAGCTCTCTGCAGGTCATTCACCAGGTCCCCCCGTGTGGTTCTGGGATTTTTGCTCACCGTTCTCATGATCATTTTGACCCCACGGGATGAGATCTTGCGTGGAGCCCCAGATCAAGGCAGTAGTTTTGTATGTCTTCCATTTTCTGATCATTGCTCTCACAGTTGATTTTTTCACACCAAGCTGCTTGCCTATTGTAGATTCACTCTTCCCAGTCTGGTGCAGGTCTACAATTCTTTTCCTGGTGTCCTTCGACAGCTCTTTGGTCTTGGCCATAGTAGAGTTTGGAGTCTGACTGTTTGAGGCTGTGGACAGGTGTCTTTTATACAGATAAATAGTTCAAACAAGTGTCATTAATACAGGTAACAAGTGGAGGACAGAAGAGTTTCTTAAAGAAGATGTTACAGGTCTGTGAGAGCCAGAGATCTTCCTTGTTTGAAGTGACCAAATACTTTTTTGCTACCATAATTTACAAATAAATTATTTATAATTCCTACAATGTGAATTCCTGGATTTTTTTTCACATTCTGTCTCTCACAGTTGAAGTGTACATATGATGAAAATGACAGACCTCTGTCATCATTTTAAGTGGGAGAACTTGCACAATCGGTGGCTGACTAAATACTTTTTTTGCCCCACTGTGTGTGTATATATATATATATATGTATATATATATCCATCCATTTCCTACCGCTTATTCCCTTTGGGATCGCGGGGGCGCTGGCGCCTATCTCAGCTACAAACGGACGGAAGGCGGGGTACACCCTGGACAAGTCGCCACCTCATCGCAGGGCCAACACAGATAGACGGACAACATTCACACTCACATCCACACACTAGGGCCAATTTAGTGTTGCCAATCAACCTATCCCCAGGTGCATGATTTTAGAAGTGGGAGGAAGCCGGAGTATCCGGACGGAACCCACGCATTCACGTAATGTTGTAACAAATAATATTTCTATTAAATAGGCTTTACTTTGCATTTTAATTAACGTGGGATTATTTTTTGTGTTTAAAAATAAAAGTACCAACTTTTCTTTTTTTTTCTCCAACATTTGTGGCACTGGCGTGGCGTCACCTGATGGACGGCGCCCTTAGCATTTGCCTATACGGCCTATGCCACGGGCCGGCCATGACTGCATCAATGTCAATACTTAACAAAATCTTCTATTTTTCTCACCACCAAGACTTTTGCTTCCTCCGGCGTCCCATTTTGTTTGATGAAGATCTTACAGTTCGTTAGCCAGGTTTGTTGAATCTTTTCCTTGGTGGAGGCATTCTGATGGTCTACTTGTATATGCTGAAGCATCCAGCAACAGAAGAATCCACACCTGTATGTTAGGCTGCTAATGCTAGCCGTCTTCGGTGTGCTAGCCTGCAGCACCGATCGACACAGACAGCAGTGTCACGGCACAGTGACACAATGAAGCAAAAAAAGTACTTAAAAGCAAAGATGATGTGCTGGTTTTGCACAAAGTGATCGTTGAACTCGACAGTCCGACGCGCGCAAACTCCAAACAGGAAGTGACGTGAACAAGTGGAATGGATTGGATACCGACGCAGTAAAGGTGTCATGGTCCACATCTTGGACCATGTCATATTCTGGTTTTGTTTCTGTTTTATTATCATCCTGTGTTGCATTCGACGTCCCCGGTGGCACTTCCTGTTTGGTTTTCTGTTGTCAGGGTAACTCATTCAGTGTCACCTGATTCTGGTTTGTCGTCACGCACCTGACTTTATTAGTTATCTCCTTATTTAAGTCCGCCCTTGTTTTACATTCGCTCTCAGACTATAGTTTGCTACACGCAACAAGTGACATCGCTCTTCCCGCATTGTGGTAACTATCTTTTTTCACCCTATTAGCTTCCATGCTATTTTGTTTGTTTACTTGTCCCTAGTTTACATACTAGCGCTTTCTGTTCATTCCAGCTTCCATGCTAGTTCTGTTTGTTTATATTTAGTGCCTATGTGCCAGTATTTCTGTTATTAGTTTGTTCTTGTATTTAGGAATAAATCATCATTCCTACCTTAACGCTGTGTTCCATCTCTGCTGCACCTCGAGAACGCAAACACACGCCACGATGCCACCCAGACGTCACAAAAGGGGCTTTCTACCTCACGAGGGGAAACTGAGTGATTATTTATTTAAACTCATATTCCGGCCACTTTATAATATGTTGGCATGTATTTGTAAAAAAAATATTTATAACACTAAATTATTTAGGGGGGCTAGACCCCCTCTAAATATGTCTAGCAACGCCAATGTTGCATTCACACGCAATTCCTGCAGGAACTGCCTCATCTACTTAAATATGTTTTTTTTTTCATTTATGAAAAATAATGACTATCAACATTTTTTCAATGACTTTGTAGCTGAGATAGGCGCCAGCGCCCCCCGCGACCCCAAAAGGGAATAAGCGGTAGAAAATGGATGGATGGATGGACTTTAATAAAAATATATGAAAACCTCATGATCATTTGTAAAAGCCCCCAATCTCTAATAGTACAGAATGTATCGATGCTGTGTTGCACAACTCGGCCACCAGAGGGCACCCAACGCTCAAATTGACAGCGGACAAGCCTCACAAAAACAACATGAAGAGAGTATCTCAAACTAAATGCTGCGGTGACTCGCAGACAGTCAGAAGTGAAGCTCGCCGACATCAAATAAACAGTTTGTTTTCATGTACGGCTTGTAATTAGGTGCAATTAATGATGCGCGCCGCAGGAAGTGGTTTCCTCGACAGCTGTTTGGATTAAACGGGTGAGTGGCTGTCAAACGAAGATTAAAATCACCCTTTTGCTTCCCGCTCCCGTGTATCTCCCAGCATGCCGCGTGTCACAACAGTGCGTAAACACTTGTGCAGGGGGAACATTTTTAATCATAAGTCATTGCCGTACAAGTGGTTGTGATATTTAGATGTACGCTGGCTGCGTGGTGACGTCAACACACCCTAGTGGACAATGTTAGAACAGTTACACCTGATCTAGGAGTCAGGTGCATGCAAGCGATGTTGATGATTAAAAGCATCCAAATCCATCCAACCGTCTCAATATTGAACCAGCAGCACAGTGAACCTACAAACATTACAGTGGCGACGAGGACTCAAATGGATATTCGCGTGAAGACTGTTCAAAAGGAAAGGAGGAATTTCCGATGCTGAACATTCACAACTCGCAACGTGAGTCATAAAGCTAAAAGCTAACCGGTTAGCAATATACAGTGGATGCTAAGAAACGAGCAACGTAAAAACAAAAATGCTGAACTCTGCCATAGCAAGCCATGCCGCTATTCTGCCGTTTGACATGGAGATGGATCCAACTTCAGTCTGGACAAGATGGAGTCAGTGGATTCAACGATTTGACAACTTTCTAGTTGCAATGAACATTGTGAGTGATGGAAAAAAAAAGGGCTTTGCTTCTACACTTAGCTGGGGAACGTGTGCATGACATATATGACACGCTTGCGGGCGAGGATGATGATTTTCAAATAACAAAAACGAAACTTGATGGATACTTCATCCCTAAGAAAAACACTCAATATCTTGTGTTCAAGTTTAGGAAAGCCACACAACAACCGGGAGAAAATCTGGACACATATCCAGATGTGGGTAGTAACGCGGTACATTTACTCCGTTTCATCTACTTGAATAACTTTTGGGAAAAATTGTACTTTTAAGAGTAGTTTTAATGCAACATACTTTTACTTGAGTATATTTATAGAGAAGAAACGCTACTTTTACTCCGCTACATTTATCTAAAATCAGCTCGTTACTCGTTACTGATTTTTATCGATCTATTAATGCACGCTTTGTTTGTTTTGGTTTTGTCAGACACGCTTTCAACATAGGATCTATTGCATGGCTGCGTTTCACCAATCACATGCAGTCACTGGTGACGTTTGACTCCGTTTTACCAATCCAATGCAGTCACTGGTGGTGACGTTTCACCAATCAAACAGAGCCAGGCGGTCACATGATTAACTGCACATTGAGTTTCAGCGGCAAACGACAACAAGGGCAGCGACAACATCGAACGCTTCGCGTCAACCAGAAGAGGAAGAACACCCCTGGCCTCACATAAAATCCATGTTCACGCTTCTGACAACCAAAAAAAACAGTTATGCAATGCGTTGTCATTTGTGTCTCCCCAAACAAGTGGACATTTCAACTTACTGTAACTCAACGTCAAATTTGAGGAAGCACATCGCGGTAAGTTGTTGAAACTTTTATTTTAAGTAATGATATTTTGGCGGTCACCGTACAATAAGAAGCTTCCCTGCTATGAATCACTGTCAAATGTACATCGTGTGGGGACATTTATTAAAGCACTGCAGCCTCATACACAAAAGACAGAGACACACATACACACGCACGCACGCACACACACACACACACACACACACACACACACACACACACACACACACACACACACACACACACACACACACACACACACACACACACACACACACACACACACACACACAGCAAAGCCACAATGGAGAGGAAATGAAGTTAAAGCTTAAAGTTTAGCCAGTTGATTTCAGTGAATAAAACAATGTATTTTCTATTAACTTATTTTTTCTGTTAGTTAGTACCTGTATGTTTTTTTACACATTTAAGTCATGGTGTCCCGCCATCATGGTGTGGTGATGGGTATTTTAATGGATAAATTCCCTGTAGCCTCATTGATATTTTTTTCTGTCAACAGAGGGTTTACCCCAATAAATTGACAACATACACAGACCTGATAGAATCCCACAGAAAGAGAAGATCGTTTTCTGCTGAGGGACGCCCCATCAATAATGCAAAAATCACAAGCTGCCTTACTGTCTCTTCAAGCTTGTGCTAAATTTTGTATGTCAAGCCAATCAACCATTTTCTGTGGTTGAGACACCATCTTTCAAGACTATGATAGAAACCCTGCAAGCTCAGTGTACTGTTATGACAAGAAAAACATTTAGCTGTAGAATACAGGAAGCTGCAAAGACAATGAAGAGCATAATTGTCAGAAAACTGAGTGCTGTGAATCATGTTGCTACCACAACTGACTGCTGGTCTGCCAGACAACGAAGTTACTTAGGTGTCACCTGCCACTGGATAGACCATACCTCTCTAGAAAGACACTCCGCTGCATTAGCTTGTAGACGTCTCAAAGGCTCACACACATTTGATGTGCTTGCTGCAACATTAGAGGATTTACATTCCGAGTACCAAATCAGGGGAAAAGTGACCAGGACAACAACAGACAGTGGTTCAAACTTCCTAAAGGCCTTTCGAGTATATGGTGCGCAGGAGAAAGAGGACAGAGTCGCTGATGATGGACAGGAGGAGAGAGACTCAGAAGGGTCAGAAGATGAGAGTGAGTCGGAGGTGGAGTACCAAAATGTGTCTTCTATTTTGGATAATGACACTTGCCTTGGATATCATCTTCCAAAGCACCAAAAGTGTGCATGCCATCTCCTCAACCTAATCTCTGCAGTTGACACTACTGCTGCTGGAGCACGCAGCGAAACATACAAGAGGTTGTCACGTGCTGCTTTTGCAAAATGTAGTGCTCTGTGGAATAAGACCAGCAGGTCAACCACAGCATTTGAAATTGTGGAACGTGAATGCAAGATGCAGTTTCTCCGACCCAATCAAACTCGTTGGAGCTCCCTGTTCTTCGCTGTAGAACGGGTTGTATGCATTCAGAAGGAGCAAGGAGAAAAAGCAATACGCAATGTGTGCATAGCATTGCGGATAAATATGTAAGTTGGCAGAACTCACATTGTTTAAGGTGTAATAAAACAAATATGGGCATTGCTGATTAATGTCGGTGAATCCACAATATAGTTTTCTTTACGTGGTCATGTGATAATTGTAGTTGATTTGCTGTGAAGTTTGTATGTTCATGAAAATGGAAAAAATGGATTGCTAAAAGCTAACTTTCATCTTTACATTTTTCATAGGCTCAATACAGCTGAAATGGCATTTTTGACTGAGTATGCTGCGGTAATGAAGCCTGTTGCCATGGCCCTGAACATCCTCCAAGGGCAATCATCATTGCATATGGGCTTCCTGCTGCCAACACTTCACCAGTTGCAGAACAAGCTGAAGAAGTTGGAGTCATCTTGCAAAGTGTGTAGACCTCTCATTGATGTCCTGCAGGAGGGGATCCAGAAACGTTTTGGAGAGATGATGAAACAACCTGAGTTGATTGCAGCAGCTATACTCCTATCAAAATTCAGGACATCTTGGACCACTGATGATAGCATCTTAAATGACGGTAAATATACTTATGCACATGTACAAATTTTCCAAATGAAGATGTGTGTATATCAATCCATGTAATGTTATTTTTATTTAAGTTCATATTGTATCAGTGACAAATTATAGGCTAGCAAGAGTTAGGAGCACATCAAAAACCAGCAGCTTTGCAGGCTGTACAGTAGAAAGGAAAAAAATATGTTCAGACCTAATTCTTTTGAAATCTCTTTCACTTGCCACAGGCCTCGACTACATCAAAAATCACCTGGACACTGACTTGGAGATGGATGATGCTCCCAAAAACAGTAGTCATTCTGATGAAGATGACTTCTTTGCATCGCTGAATACAGGACAATCACAAACAGGAGAGCTGGAGAGGTACCTTTCATGTCCATCCACTGGAGGTATGGATCTCTTGCTTTTCTTTCCTCAAATCAAGAGCCTGTCAATGAAAATCAACACTGGCCTCCCAGCATCTGCAGCCTGTGAGAGACTTTTAAGTCATGCAGGACTCCTTTTCACGGCTAAAAGGTCACAGCTTCACAGTGTGAACCTTGAGAGCCAATTGTTGTTGAAACTGAATAGTCACTTAACTGAGTGATTCTGAGTGAACATGCACAACTTCACATGCACACACACTTACACATCTATGCACACACACGCACAATCGCACACACACTCACGCATGTATACAAACACAAATCAGAAGTGCACAGAGTTCTCAGGTGCAGGCCACACCTATCAGAGTTTTTGGTTTGCGTAAAGGCTAACTTATTATTTTCCTTTGTAACCTCTGCCTACTGAGCCTATGGTGCTGTTAAGTTATTGTGGCTGAATTTGCCTTAATTTATTTTATTTTAATGTATTATTATTTAATATATCATTGTTTTAGTTGCTTAAGAGATATTTGTGGCTCTGAATTTGTTCATTACTATTTTTATGTTTTTTAGCATTATTTGTTGCCGTCATCATTAAAGGAACAGGTTACTCATCAGTTACTCAGTACTTGAGTAGTTTTTTCACAACATACTTTTTACTTTTACTCAAGTAAATATTTGGGTGACTACTCCTTACTTTTACTTGAGTAATAAAACTCTAAAGTAACAGTACTCTTACTTGAGTACAATTTCTGGCTACTCTACCCACCTCTGCACATATCACACGAGGTTACGCATGCTATCCAAAGACTGTGAATTTATTGATGTGGACAGTGAGATAACAGCACAGCTCATTCAGAGCTGCACTTCCTCGAGAATCTGCAGTAGGTCGCTCAGAGACCATGAAATGACGCTGGAAGCGCTGCTGAATTTTGGGGAACGTTAGAAATATCAGAACAGCAAGCAGAGGGCATAGAACAAGGTGCATCCATTGCTGTTAACGCACTTGAACTCAAGTATAAACCACAAGTGAGTGATCAGAGGGAAAATAAAAATGGTAACAAAGACTGAATGCAGAAACTGCGGAGGGAGATATCCTCACAGAGGAGACTGTCCAGCAAAAGGCAAGGGCTGCAATGCATGTGGAAAATCAAACCATTTCGCAAAGGTATGCCGCTCAAATGAAAGAAAATCAGCTCAAGACAGATATATATGTCATGATCACAATAGAGACACCACATTTGGACAACAGGAAAACACAAGACGTGCAAATCAAATGACCGCATCAGACTGTGGTACACGCAGGGATTCATCAAGCAGTGATGATCTGTATGTATTGTCAGTAAATGGTGAAGCCTGCTTCAAACACCCAAGAACACACATACTGCTCAATGATGTGCAAATTGAAGTGTTGATTGACTCTGGAGCAGCAGTTAACATTATTTGTAAAAACATATACAATATGCTCAAGCCACAGTCAAAATTGAGTGCCTCCAAAATCAAGATTTTTTTCATATGGGTCCAAACATGCTTTGGCTATTATTGGTGTTTTTGAGTGCTGTGTGGAAGTAATTGGCAGAAACGTGCAAACAACATTTTATGTGCTGAAGGGCAGTGGACACTCACATTTGAGCTATGACACAGCTAGCAAGCTTGAATTAATCCATATTGTAAATGCTGTGGACCCCCCTCATCAGGAGTGTGTCAGATCACCTGATTGACAGTTACCCAGAACTGTTCACTGGGCTAGGCAAGCTCAAGGATTTCAGTGTGAAGCTACACATCGATCCAGATGTACAGCCAACGTGTCAACCACACAGAAGGGTGCCATTCTACATCCAACAGAAGGTTGAAAAGGAATTACGAAAGCTGGAAGAGGACGACATCATCGAAAGAGTGACCGGACCAACACCTTGGGTCTCTCCAATAGTTACCCCACTAAAGCCTACAGACCCAGATCAAGTTAGGATCTGTGTTGACATGCGACAAAAGCATATGTGGCAATACAACGTGAACGTCACCTCACGCCCACAATAAACGACGTGATCCATGAGCTGAACGTTGCACGTATCTTATCAAAATTACACCTCGACAAAGGCTACCTTAAACTCGAGCTACATCCGGATAGCAATTACATCACCACATTTACAACTCACCTAGGCCTGAGACGGTACCAAAGACTGAGCTCCGGCATATCGTCGGCTGCTGAAGTCTTCCAGAACACCATCTGTCAGGTATTGCACGGCATCCTTGGTGTCAAGAATTTAAGTGATGGCATCATTGTGTACGGCTCATCCCAGAAAACCCATGACGATGCTTTGCAAGCAGTCTTTTGCAGGCTCAAAGAAAGCGGCCTCACACTGAATCGCAACAAGTGCGAGTTTAACAAGCAAAGACTGAAATTTTTTGGCTTCATCTTCTCAGCTGACGGCATCTCAGCTGACCCTCGCAAAGTGGCAGCCATACATCAACCTTCAGAGCCCAAAGACACTGCCGAGATCAGAAGCCTTCTCGGTATGGCAAACTATTGCTCCAGGTTCACCAAAGACTTCTCTACCATCACTGCACCGCTCAGCGAGCTCACCAAGAAAGGAGCACCTTGGACTTGGGGTGCTGAGCTTTCAGCTGCGCTACGAACACTCGAGGAGCGCCTCACCAGCGACACTACCATGTCGTACTTTGATCCGAAAAAGGACACTGAACTTGTTGTGGACGCCAGCCCATGTGGTTTGGGTGCAATTCTTTTTCAGACAGACAAGGGAGAGAATGTCATAGCATATGCCCGTCGGGCACTGACGGAGGTCGAAAGGCGCTACTCGCAGACAGAACGAGAGGCCCTAGCGATCATCTGGAGCTGTGAGCATTTCCACTTATACCTCTACGGTAATCAGTTTACCCTTGTGACTGACCACAAACCGTTGGAGCTGATATGGAACAACCCAAAGTCAATGCCACCTGCCCGGATAGAGCGATGGGGACTTCGAGTTCAACCCTACAACTTTAAGATTGTCTACAGAAAGGGAGCTGACAATACTGCTGATTACATGTCTCGACATCCGCTTGCAGCCCAGACTTCCGGAAGCACGAGAGCTTTCAAGATTGCATAGGAATATGTCAACTTCATATCGCATTTGGCTACGCCCAAGGCAATGATGCTGGACCACATCAAAGCAGAGACACTGAAAGATGACATTCTGCAACAGGTCAGTGCACACATTAAGAACAATTCATGGCACTGTCCAGGGTGTACACCGCCTTCTGCCAGATTGTAGCTGAGATAGGCACCAGCGCCCCCCGCGACCCCAAAGAGAATAAGCGGTAGAAAATGGATGGATGGACAATCACTGACAAAGAACCGTATGCTGTTACACTTCTGCAGTACAGACATGTCAGAAATGAACTCACACTGTCAGCTGGCGAGAACCTCATACTCAGAGGCTGTAGGATTGTAATTCCATCATCTCTACAACGCCATGTCCTGGAACTTGCTCACTAAGGCCATCAAGGCATTGCCAAGACAAAGGTCCTGCTCAGAGAAAAAGTGTGGTTTCCAGGCATTCATCATCAAGCAGAGACAATCATCAACACCTGTCTAGCCAGTCAGGCTAACACTCCAGTCACCAAGACTGAGCCACTCAAAATGTCCAAGCTACATGAGTCACCATGGCATTCAGTAAGTGCAGATTTCTATGGACCTCTCCCCTCCGGAGAATACCTGATGGTGATGACTACACACGGTATCCAGTAGTGGACATTCTACATGCAATTTCCTCCAGTGTGGTGATACCCCGCTAGGACAACATCTTCTCAATGTTTGGCATACCACGTGTTGTGAAGACAGACAATGGACCTCCATTTAATGGTTCCCAGTTTTTCCAGTTTGCTCAACACATGGGATTCCGTCACGGAAAAATAACACCACTTTGGCCACAAGCAAATACAACAGCAGAAAGATGCATGTGTACGATTAGGAAGGTGATTCGTATCGCTCCAATGCAAGGCATCCCATGGAAGCAACAAATAAACATATTCTTACGTGAGTACCGAGCTACACCACACTGCACGACAGGAAAATCCCCGGCAGAGTTGATGTTCCAACGATGCATGAGCACAAAGATACCATGAGCCTGCTCAGCAACCATTAGTGCTGATGAAGAAGTGCGTAAAAGGGACACTGAGGAAAAAGCCAAAATGAAGTACCGTTCTGACGAGCAACGACATGCAGCACCATCTTACATCAAGCCAGGTGACATTGTGCTTTGTCGTCAAATGAAACACAACCAGCTCACAACACCGTACAGCAAGGAACCACTCAATTCACCAATGTGAAAGGCTCCATGGTGACAGCTGAACGGAATGGCTCTACCATCACCAGGAATAGTTTGTTCTTCAAGAAGATCCATCCCATGGCGCAGAAAGACCAACTGCCACCCCTCAACTACGACCTGGATCCTAATCCTGATGATGGCAATGATCACCCAGAACCAGCACCTACACCGCCAGTCAGGCAGCACAGGCATCCTCCAGCCTATCTGCGTGACTATGAATGGACTGTCTAGAGTTTACGGAGACACGCAAAGAAAATATATCCTTTCAATATCTTGTTTAGACACGTTGTGTTTATGAATGTCTATCATATGTTCGATTTCAACAAGTGTATGCAATGTGAAATATGATGTTGATATTTTGAGTGTTCACACTTGTGTTTTCAAGGCAGTGACTTTAAGTTTACAAGAATAACTTAAGTTGTAGGAACCCGTGTTAGTGTTCATTTGATAGACAGGTTGTCTTAAAAAAAAAAAGAAGAGTGATGTGATATTTAGATGTACGCTGGCTGCGTGGTGACGTCAACAGACCCTAGTGGACAATGTTAGAACAGTTACACCTGATCTAGGAGTCAGGTGCATGCATGCGATGTTGATGATTAAAAGCATCCAAATCCATCTAACCGTCTCAATATTGAACCAGCAACAAAGTACACCTACAGTCATTACAGTGGTCAAAGAAGGGAAGCACACACTCCCTCCTTGGATTGCTGACACCGTCCCCTAAAGTTTTGTGTGCAATATTGTGTCCCGCAAAATCACACGATCTGCTGTTTTAGGAACCTGCAAAAACACCAGTCAAAGATCCTTTATATGACAGGAGCACTGCTGTTTTTAGGGACCTACTGCAAAAACACCAGTCAAAGATTATTTATATGACAGGAACACTGCTGTTTTTAGGGACCTATTGCAAAAACACCAGTCAAAGATTATTTATATGACAGGAGCACTGCTGTTTTTCGGGACCTACTGCAAAAACACTAATCAAAGATCTTTATAGGACAGGAGCACTGCTGTTTTTAGGGACCTACTGCAAAAACACTAGTCAAAGATCCTTTATATGACAGGACCACTGCTGTTTCAGGGACCTACTGCAAAAACACCAGTCAAAGCTCATTTTATATGACAGGAGCATTGCTGTTTTTAGGGACCTACTGAAAAAACACTAGTCAGATATCCTTTATGTGACAGGAGCACTGCTGTTTTTAGGGACCTACTGCAAAACCACCTGCCAAAGAGCCTTTATGTGTATGAGAGGAGCACTGCTGTTTTAGGGACCTACTGCAAAAACACCAGTCAAAAATCCTTATGAGAGGAGCACTGCTGTTTTTAGGGACCTACTGCAAAAACACAATTCAAAGATCCTTTATATCACAGGAGCACTGCCGTTTTAGGGACCTACTGAAAAAACACTAGTCAAAGATCCTTTGTATGACAGGAGCACTGCTGTTTTTAGGGACCTACTACAAACACACCATTCAAATATCCTTTATATGACAGGAGCACTGCAGTTTTTAGGGACCTACTGCAAAAACATCAGTCAAAGATCCTTTATATGACAGGAGCACTGCGGTTTTTAGGGACCTACTGCAAAAACACTAATCAAATATCCTTTATGTGACAGGAGCACTGCTGTTTTTAGGGACCTACTGCAAAAAGACTAGTCAAAAATCCTTTATACGACAGGAGCAATGCTGTTTTTATGGACCTACTGCAAAAACACTAGTCATAGATCCTTTATATGACAGGAGCACTGCGGTTTTTAGGGACCTACTGCAAAAACACTAATCAAATATCCTTTATGTGACAGGAGCACTGCTGTTTTTAGGGACCTACTGCAAAAAGACTAGTCAAAAATCCTTTATACGACAGGAGCAATGCTGTTTTTATGGACCTACTGCAAAAACACTAGTCATAGATCATTTATATGACAGGAGCGCTGCGGTTTTTAGGGACCTACTGCAAAAACACCAGTCAAAGATCCTTATGACAGGAGCACTGCCGTTTTGGGGACCTACTGCAAAAACCCTCATCAAAGATCCTTTATATGACAGGAGCAATGCCGTTTTAGGGACCTACTGCAAAAACACCAGTCAAAAATCCTTATGAGAGGAGCACTGCTGTTTTTAGGGACCTACTGCAAAAACACAATTCAAAGATCCTTTATATCACAGGAGCACTGCCGTTTTAGGGACCTACTGCAAAAACACTAGGCAAAGATCCTTTGTATGACAGG
The DNA here is from genome assembly GCF_033978795.1 of Nerophis ophidion. Taxonomy (NCBI): domain Eukaryota; kingdom Metazoa; phylum Chordata; class Actinopteri; order Syngnathiformes; family Syngnathidae; genus Nerophis; species Nerophis ophidion. The sequence goes on from NC_084613.1 coordinate 32,060,374, forward strand.
AGCACTGCTGTTTTTAGGGACCTACTACAAACACACCATTCAAATATCCTTTATATGACAGGAGCACTGCAGTTTTTAGGGACCTACTGCAAAAACATCAGTCAAAGATCCTTTATATGACAGGAGCACTGCGGTTTTTAGGGACCTACTGCAAAAACACTAGTCAAATATCCTTTATGTGACAGGAGCACTGCTGTTTTTAGGGACCTACTGCAAAAAGACTAGTCAAAAATCCTTTATACGACAGGAGCAATGCTGTTTTTATGGACCTACTGCAAAAACACTAGTCATAGATCATTTATATGACAGGAGCACTGCGGTTTTTAGGGACCTACTGCAAAAACACCAGTCAAAGATCCTTATGACAGGAGCACTGCCGTTTTGGGGACCTACTGCAAAAACCCTCATCAAAGATCCTTTATATGACAGGAGCAATGCCGTTTTAGGGACCTACTGCAAAAACACCAGTTAAAGAACCTTTATATGAAAGGAGCAATGCTGTTTTTAGGGACCTACTGCAAAAACACTAGTCAAAGATCCTTCATATAACAGGAGCAGTGCTGTTTTTAGAGACCAGTCATGTGTTTCCAATACAATGTGGTCAAATATGTGTATTATTTTATTTTATTTTATATTTGTAATGAGGTGGCGGCTTGTCCAGGGTGTAGCCCGCCTTCTGCCCGAATGCAGCTGAGATAGGCTCCAGCTGGACTTGGTGAGAGAAACAATGTGAGTATGGCTCCCTGGACTTAGTGCACCGTTCTCATGGATAGGTTGGCCCTACTGGAGGACTGTGTCCGCCAACTAGAGTCATTTCGTGACTTGAGATGCTTTTTGATTGATTGATTGATTGATACTTTTATTAGTAGATTGTACAGTTCAGTACACATTCCGTACACCCGAATAAGTTTTTCAAATTGTTTAAGTCTGGGTCCACGCTGCAGATACATCTTGTAGCATTAGCGGTAGCGAGCTTACTAGCTCAGTTGGTAGCAGCCCTAAGCGGCCTACAAGCAACAGTGAAACGGTTGAGACGCATAATAGATTTAGCCCTTTAACTAGCCCTACACCCCAGTCTACCCGGCACCACACCTTGGTCATAGGGGATTCCATCACCCGAAACCTACATCTTAGCAAACCAGCCATAATTAATATTAACATTGAAGCTAACCTTAGGGAGATAAGTCAACAACAGGCCTAGTAAACACGTACGACAGGCTAATCGAACCACTAGCTACGCGAACATAGTTGTACACCAAAAGTGCTCACACTTTTTCTGCAGGCGAGCTACTTTTCAATTGACCAAGTCGAGGAGACCTACCTCATTCATATTTATAATTTATATTTATCTATTTATGAAAGGGACATTTTTGTTAACAAGGTAATGGTGTTTAATGATAATACAAGCATGTTTAACACAAATAAATTCCTATCTTTCATGAAGACAAGAATATAAGTTGGTGTATTTCCTGATTCTGATGACTTGCATTGATTGGAATCAGACAGTGGTGCTGATAATGTCCGCATTTTCAAATGGAGGAGAAAAAAAGTGTCATCTCACTAGATCCTCGGGTGCCGAGAATGTCAAACAACTGACGGAAGTGAAGTCTTGGTGAAGATTGATGATTGTTCATTTTTATGTCTATTTTTTTAATGCCTGGCTTGCGATCGACTGACACACCCTCCGCGATCGACCGGTAGCTCGCGATCGACGTAATGCCCACCCCTGTTGTACACGTTGGTCCAGTGACATTAGGATGAGGCAGTCAGAGATTACAAAGAGGAACATAGCTAGGACTTGTAATCTCGCTAGAAAGATGTCCAGGCATTGAATACTTGTCTCTGGCTTCCTGCAGGTGAGAGAGGCAATGTTGAGAGGTATGCAGATTAGTCTCGCTTAACAAGTGGCTGGCTATTTTTTGTAGAGAACAGGGACTAACGTTTATTGATAACTAGCCCTCTTTCTGGGGATAAAACGCGCTTGCTGATTAGGGGTGGCCTTCACCCTAACTGGTAAATCTGACGCTGATTGTTATTTATTCGGTACTCTTGTCTTGTTCTGTATATTGTACAGTATTTTGTATTCTATAGTGTTTTGTATATTGTACAGCAGGATTGCTTATTATTTTTATTGGATAGTAGTCTGTTTATTTCATTTGTTAGTTGTTCCCTTTATTACCTCTTGTGTTATTTATTTCACCCCATATTTGTTCCGACTACCGCACCTTAAGTTGGAGTCTTAAATCTCGTTATATGCAAATATAATGACAATAAAGTCCATTCTATTCTATTGTATTCTATTCTAAAGCACCATCACTTTAGAAACATAGATTACTGTTTGAGTCACACTTGACTAACTAAACTAGAGCAAGCTCAGACACAGGCAATTACAGTGTCTGTTTGTTCGGGTGAGGAGTCAGTTAAACTAGAACCAACCAGCAACAGGCTGAAAAATTCCGGCACACATAGCATTTCTCATAGAATTATACACAACTCACACAATGTTTTTTCTGTAGTGACCGTGCTAGAGGTGAACATGCATTCTACTGAAGTGGCAAATTATGACACGTTCAATCTATCGCAGCACCAAGCAAATAATCTGAAGATCCCCATTTTATAAATTCCTAGATATGATCGAAGTTATTTAAGGCGCACTACATAAAATTAAACGTAATGTTATCAATACCACTACTATGGATAACTTTAACAAAAAATCCTCAAAACAGCCACTACCTATAATATGGGCTTTTTAAACATCAGATCAATACCTCTCAAAACGGTATTAGCTAATGAAGTCTTTAAAGACAACAATCTTAACATCATTAGTCTCAGCGAAACCTGGCTTAAACCAGATGAATCTTTCCCACTTAACGAGGCATCTCTTCCTAACTATACGAATGCACATATTGCCCGTCCACTTAAAATGGGTGGAGGACTTGCACTAATGTACAATGAAAACCTTAACCTTACCCCAACATAAGTAATAGATATAAATCATTTTAAGTGCTTACAATGAAGTCTGTCGCACCGCTGCCTCTCTACCTGGCTGTTATCTACTGCCCACCTGTGCCCTATTCGGATTTTATCAGTGAATTTTCAGAGTCTGTCGCTGATCTAGTGACGCACGCAGATAATATAATTATAATGGGTATTTTCATATCCATATCAATACCCCGTCAGACCCGCCATGCGTTGCGCTCCAGGCTATAATTTATAGGCTGTGGTCTTACACAAATAACGAATGAACCACCCATCGCAATGGTAATATGATAGACCTAGTCCTTGTCCGGGGTGTCACCACCTCCCGTACACTAAAGTAATGTCCGATCATTACCTTATTAAATTTGAAGTTGTGACTCAGTGTCAACAAGCTACTATGACCACTGCTTTAGCAGCCGCAACATTAATGCTGTCACAATTATGACTCTTGCTGGCCTACTCCCTTCGGTAATGGCGCCATTCCATAATTATGTGGGCTCTTTCGATAACTTCAGTAACAACTTTAATGATGCCGTGCGCAACGCCATTGATAGTATAGCACCGCCAAAGCTAAAAAAGGCCCCTAAAAGGTGTACCCCCGGTTTACAGGAGAAACCGGAGCTCTTAAACTATCATGTAGAAAGATGGAATGCAAATGGCTTGAGACTAAATTTGAGTTTTTTCAGCATGGAGTGATAGTTTAATAACTTATAAACACGCGCTTACCTTAGCTGAAACTAATTATTACTCCAATCTCATCCGCCTTGACAAAAACGATCCTAACCATTTGTTCAGTACAGTAGCATCGCTAACCCAACAAAGTGAGGTGAAGTGAAGCGAATTATATTTATGTAGCGCTTTTTCTCTAGTGACTCAAAGCACTTTACATAGTGAAACCCAATATGTAAGTTACATTTAAACCAGTGTGGGCGGCACTGGGAGCAGGTGGGTAAAGTGTCTTGCCCAAGGACACAACGGCAGTGACTAGGATGATGGAAGCGGGGATCGAACCTGCAACCCTCAAGTTGCTGGCACGGCCACTCTAATAACCGAGCTATACCGCCTAAAAGGACTCCTCCCAGTAGCTCCACCCAATCGGCAAAATCCGCTAAAAAAATTGTTGCAGAGCAGCTAAATGAACACTTAGCGTCTAACAATCTATGTGAAACTTTTCGATCCGGTTTCAGGGCAAATCATTCTACGGAGACAGCCCTCGCAAAAAGGATTAATGATCTATTGCTAACCATGGATGCTGATGTTTCATCCATGTTGCTGCTACTTGATCTTAGCGCTGCTTTCGATATCATCCATCACAATATTTTATTAGAGCGTATCAAAACACGAATTGTTAATATTTGGTTACATGTCACTTGGCAAGTTTCACTGCAATAAGGCACTTTTGGTAGCCATCCACAAGCTTCTGGTTTAGTTTTGGTGCAGTTCAGCTAAATTTGTTGTTTTTTTGACATGGACTTGTTTCTTCATCATCCATCCATCCATCCATCCATCATCTTCCGCTTATCCGAGGTCGGGTCGCGGGGGCAACAGCCTAAGCAGGGAAACCCAGACCTCCCTCTCCCCAGCCACTTCGTCCAGCTATTCCCGGGGGATCCCGAGGCGTTCCCAGGCCAGCCGGGAGACACAGTCTTCCCAACGTGTCCTGGGTCTTCCCCGCGGCCTCCCACCGGCCGGACGTGCCCTAAACACCTCCCTAGGGAGGCGTTCGGGTGGCATCCTGACCAGATGCCCGAACCACCTCATCTGGCTCCTCTCGATGTGGAGGAGCAGCGGCTTTACTTTGAGTTCCTCCCGGATGGCAGAGCTTCTCACCCTATCTCTAAGGGAGAGCACCGCCACACGGCGGAGGAAACTCATTTCGGCCGCTTGTACCCGTGATCTTATCCTTTCGGTCATGACCCAAAGCTCATGACCATAGGTGAGGATGGGAACGTAGATCGACCGGTAAATTGAGAGCTTTGCCTTCCGGCTCAGCTCCTTCTTCACCACAACGGATCGGTACAACGTCCGCATTACTGAGGACGCCGCACCGATCCGCCTGTCGATCTCACGATCCACTCTTCCCTCACTCGTGAACAAGACTCCTAGGTACTTGAACTCCTCCACTTGGGGCAGGGTCTCCTCCCCAACCCGGAGATGGCACTCCACCCTTTTCCGGGCGAGAACCATGGACTCGGATTTGGAGGTGCTGATTCTCATTACGGTCGCTTCACACTCGGCTGCGAACCGATCCAGCGAGAGCTGAAGATCCCGGTCAGATGAAGCCATCAGGACCACATCATCTGCAAAAAGCAGAGACCTAATCCTGCGGTTACCAAACCGGAACCCCTCAACGCCTTGACTGCGCCTAGAAATTCTGTCCATAAAAGTTATGAACAGAATCGGTGACAAAGGACAGCCTTGGCGGAGTCCAACCCTCACTGGAAATGTGTTCGACTTACTGCCGGCAATGCGAACCAAGCTCTGGCACTGATCGTACAGGGAACGGACCGCCACAATAAGACAGTCCGATACCCCATACTCTCTGAGCACTCCCCACAGGACTTCCCGAGGGACACGGTCGAATGCCTTCTCCAAGTCCACAAAGCACATGTAGACTGGTTGGGCAAACTCCCATGCACCCTCAAGAACCCTGCCGAGAGTATAGAGCTGGTCCACAGTTCCACGACCAGGACGAAAACCACACTGTTCCTCCTGAATCCGAGGTTCGACTATCCGACGTAGCCTCCTCTCCAGTAGACCTGAATAAACCTTACCGGGAAGGCTGAGGAGTGTGATCCCACGATAGTTGGAACACACCCTCCGGTCCCCCTTCTTAAAGAGAGGAACCACCACCCCGGTCTGCCAATCCAGAGGTACCGCCCCCGATGTCCACGCGATGCTGCAAAGTCTTGTCAACCAAGACAGCCCCACAGCATCCAGAGCCTTAAGGAACTCCGGGCGGATCTCGTCCACCCCTGGGGCCTTGCCACCGAGGAGCTTTTTAACTACCTCAGCGACCTCAGCCCCAGAAATAGGAGAGTCCACCACAGATTCCCCAGGCACTGCTTCCTCATAGGAAGACGTGTTGGTGGGATTGAGGAGGTCTTCGAAGTATTCCTTCCACCTATCCACAACATCCGCAGTCGAGGTCAGCAGAACACCATCCGCACCATACACGGTGTTGATAGTGCACTGCTTCCCCTTCCTGAGGCGGCGGACGGTGGTCCAGAATCGCTTCGAAGCCGTCCGGAAGTCGTTTTCCATGGCTTCCCCGAACTCTTCCCATGTCCGAGTTTTTGCCTCCGCGACCGCTGAAGCTGCACACCGCTTGGCCTGTCGGTACCTGTCCACTGCCTCCGGAGTCCTATGAGCCAAAAGGACCCGATAGGACTCCTTCTTCAGCTTGACGGCATCCCTCACCGCTGGTGTCCACCAAGGGGTTTTAGGATTTCCGCCCCGACAGGCACCAACTACCTTGCGGCCACAGCTCCGATCTGCCGCCTCGACAATAGAGGTGCGGAACATGGTCCACTCGGACTCAATGTCCAGCACCTCCCTCGTGACATGTTCAAAGTTCTTCCGGAGGTGGGAATTGAAACTTTGTCTGACAGGAGACTCTGCCAGACGTTCCCAGCAGACCCTCACAATGCGTTTGGGCCTCCCAGGTCTGTCCGGCATCCTCCCCCACCATCGCAGCCAACTCACCACCAGGTGGTGATCGGTAGAAAGCTCCGCCCCTCTCTTCACCCGAGTGTCCAAAACATGAGGCCGCAAATCCGATGACACAACTACAAAGTCGATCATGGAACTGCGGCCTAGGGTATCCTGGTGCCAAGTGCACATATGGACACCCTTATGTCTGAACATGGTGTTTGTTATCGACAAACTGTGACGAGCACAAAAGTCCAATAACAAAACACCACTCGGGTTCAGATCCGGGCGGCCATTCTTCCCAATCACGCCTCTCCAGGTTTCACTGTCGTTGCCAACGTGAGCGTTGAAGTCTCCCAGTAGGACAAGGGAATCACCCGGGGGAGCACTTTCCAGTACTCCCTCGAGCGTTCCCAAAAAGGGTGGGTACTCTGAACTGCTGTTTGGTGCATAAGCACAAACAACAGTCAGGACCCGTCCCCCCACCCGAAGGCGGAGGGAGGCTACCCTTTCGTCCACCGGGTTGAACTCCAACGTACAGGCTTTGAGCCGGGGGGAAACAAGAATTGCCACCCCAGCCCGTCGCCTCTCACTGCCGGCAACGCCAGAGTGGAAGAGGGTCCAATCCCTCTCGAGAGAAGTGGTTCCAGAGCCCTTGCTGTGCGTCGAAGTGAGTCCAACTATATCCAGCCGGAATTTCTCGACTTCGCGCACTAGCTCAGGCTCCTTCCCCCCCAGTGACGTGACGTTCCACGTCCCAAGAGCTAGCTTCTGTAGCCGAGGATCGGACCGCCAAGTGCCCTGCCATCGGCTGTCGCCCAGCTCACAATGCACCCGACCTCTATGGCCCCTGCTATGGGTGGTGAGCCCATTGGAGGGGTGACCCACGTTGCCTCTTCGGGCTGTGCCCGGCCGGGCCCCATGGGAACAGGCCCGGCCACCAGGCGCTCGCCATCGTGCCCCACCTCCGGGCCTGGCTCCAGAGGGGGGCCCCGGTGACCCGCGTCCGGGCGAGGGAAATCTGGGTCCATGGTTTTTCATCTTCATAAAGGTCTTCGAGCTGCTCTTTGTCTGATCCCTCACCTAGAACCTGTTTGCCTTGGGAGACCCTACCAGGGGGCTTTATGCCCCCGGACAACATAGCTCCTAGGATCATTGGGACACGCAAACTCCTCTACCACGATAAGGTTGCAGCTCAGAGAGGAGTATTGGGACACGCAAACTCCTCTACCACGATAAGGTTGCAGCACACAATTAAGTCAGGACTTTGGGAAGGTCATTCTAAAACCTTAATTCTAGCCTGATTTAGCCATTCCTTTACCACTTTTGACGTGGGTTTAGGGTCACTGTCCTGTTGGAACACCCAACTGCGCCCAAGACCCAACCTCCGGGCTGATGATTTTAGGTTGTCCTGAAGAATTTGGAAGTTATCCTTCTTTTTTCATTGTCCCATTTTCTCTGTAAAGCACCAGTTCCATTGGCAGCAAAACAGGTCCAGAGCATAATACTACCACCACCATGCTTGATGGTAGATATGGTGTTCCCGGGATTAAAGGCCTCACCTTTCCTTCTCCAAACATATTGCTGGGTCTTGTGCCCAACAGCTAAATTTTTGTTTCATCTGACCACATAACTTTCCTCTGTCCATGTGAAGTCAGTACAATATACTGTAAACACACACACGCACGCACGCACGCAAGCACGCACACACATTGTTATTTTACATGCGTTCGGCCCCCTGCCAAAAAGTTTTAGCCCAATGCGGCCATCAAGTCAAAAAGTCTGGGCACCCCTGGTCTGACTGTGGATAGGAATGTTTTGGTTAAACCATTGGGTTGACAACATCAATCATAAAACAAACCCATTTGAAGAGTAACCTTTTAACAAACAACATACATTAATGATCAACCACATCACAGCATTTTGTGACCCTGGCCAAAGTGGGGGTTTGGAGATATTCACAACAAGCCCCAAGAATGCATAAAGGATCATAATAGTCGCAAAGAACCAAAAGAGAAGAAACTGCTACACAAACATTTAGGCAAAAATTGTGGTTTAAACGAGGTGATTAAGATATACGTTTTGCCAATACAACACTTTCGGGGACTCAAACTTAAAAACACGTATCGCTCATCTATTGGCTAAAAGCACTCAAAAAATAGAAGAAAATGTTGTATTTTTAAACATGTTGCTCATTTTCTGTCTCCCAGGGTATCCATAAATATGATTATCATGGCCAATTATGTTAATTGAATTTATTTTCATAAAAACTTTGGGTAATAAAAGACAACGGGCACTGACTACATTACACAAGAGCTTTTAATTAATAAAGATAAAAGACGAGCGGGGCTGAAATCACCAGGGAGGGATTTATTGCTCATTTGCGTCAGAGCCAAGTGTGACGAGGAGGTTTGGAACCCGTCTGGACAGAGAGGCGTGCAGAACATGAAGGCTGCGGCCCATTAAAGCCACCATAAATGCTCATTTACGGAGGGGAGGGAGAAGGTTGTAACGTTTTTACAGCCAGCACTCCAACAAATATGATCTGGTTTGCGATTACGATGATGGTGTTTGACCACAGGACGGCTGCGGAAGACCACACTCCGAGGTACAGAGATCTATGGCAGTGAATAAAAACACCTGCTAGGGTAGGATGCATAAAGACAGTGGATTAGAGGCATATATATATATGTATATATACGTATATACAGTATGTATGCTGAATTTCCCCCAGGGATCAATAAAGTACTTTCTATTCTATTCTATTTTATTCTATCTATGAATGTATGTCGGGACCCAGGATGGACCGCTCGCCTGTGTATCGCTTGGGGACATCTCTGCGCTGCTGATCCGCCTCCGCTTAGGATGGTTTCCTGCTTGCTCCGCTGTGGACGGGACTCTCGCTAATGTGTTGGCATCGCTTTGGACTGGACTCTCGCGGCTGTGTTGGATCCACTGTGGATTGAACTTTCACAGTATCATGTTAGACCCGCTCGACATCCATTGCTTTCAGTCCCCTAAAGGGGTTGCCCACATATGTGGTCCTCTCCAAGGTTCTCATGGTCATCAATGTCACCGACGTCCTACTGGGGTGAGTTTTCCTTGCCTTTATGTGGGCCCTTCCGGGGATGTCGTTGTGGTTTGTGTTGTGGTTTGTGCAGCCCTTTGAGACACTAGTGATTTGGGGCTATATAAATAAACATTGATTGATGTATATATATATACAGTATATATATATATATATATATATATATATATATATATATATATATGTATATATATATATATATATATCTCCATATATATATATATATATATATATATATATATATATATATAATATATATACGGTATATTAAGGGTGTAACGGTATGCAAAAATTTCGGTTCGGTACATACCTCGGTTCAGAGGTCACGGTTCGGTTCATTTTCGGTACAGTAAGAAAACAACAAAATATACATTTTTTGATTATTTATTTAACAAATTTGTTAAATCTTCCACCAAAAACATTTTTCTTAGTGGAGTATTTGATGTGAAGTAATCGGAAACTTGGATAGGTCAGTAATTCATAATAACATTGATTTTGATTCAATATTATGTTTTGAGCAGTGACAGTTTGAAAGAAAAAAAAACAGCTTTGTTTTATTAGTCAACGTTGCAACTTTTTGTAAATTACATTTAGCCTTTAAGCTTTTTTATTTCACTCTTGTTTCGGGCGGAAAGGCGGTGTACACCCTGGACAAGTCGCCACCTCCTCGCAGGGCCAACACAGATAGACAGACATCATTCACACTCACATTCACACACTAGGGCCAATTTAGTGTTGCCAATCAACCTATCCCCAGGTGCATGTCTTTGGAGGTGGGAGGAAGCCGGAGTACCCGGAGGAAACCCACGCATTCACGGGGAGAACATGCAAACTCCACACAGAAAGATCCCAAGCCTGGGATTGAACCCAGGACTGCAGGACCTTCGTATTGTGAGGCAGACGCACTAACCCCTCTTCCACCGTGAAGCCTTTAGATTATAAAAAATTAAATCTGATAAATCTATGGGTAAAAAACAGAGCCTGGCGACACATGCGCGTTTATCATAACTCTTTCGCTCTCTCTGTCTATGCCCCTCCCTCACGAATGTTGCTGCGTGCAGCACTTTTTTTTGTTTTTAACCCCCTCTTAACCCTGAACGTACATTGAAAATGCACGCAACCATAACTCAAAATGCCGGACATTTGAGGCATTCAAGAAACTCCACCTGGAAAACCCCGCAAAGAGGACATATCCCGAGAAAAGAGGACATATGTTCAGTCTATCGTAGCCCAGTCGTTGCTAGCATGTCATGTGTTGTTGTTTTATTAGTAGATTGCACAGTGCAGGACATATTCCGTACAATTGACCACTAAATGGTAACACCCCAGTAAGTTTTTCAACTTGTTTAAGTTGGAGTCCACGTAAATCAATGCATGGTGCCTCGGTGTGCATAATGTGCGGCGCTACTTAATATGTCCGTGTCGTACCGAAATGGTTCAATACAAATACACGTACTGTTACACCCCTACGGTATATATGTATATATATATATATATATATATATAGGTTGTTTTGTTATTGGACTTTTGTGCTCGTCACAGATTGTCAATAACAAACACCATGCTCAAAACATAAGGGTGTCCATATGTGAACTTGGCACCACAACACCCTAGGCCGCAGTTCCATGATCGACTATGTAGTTGTGTCATTAGATTTGTGGTCTCATGTTTTGGACACTCGGGTGAAGAGAGGGGTGGAGCTTTCTACCGATCACCACCTGGTGGTGAGTTGGCTGTGATGGTGGGGGAGTATGCCAGACAGACCTGGCAGGCCCAAAAGCATTGTGAGGGTTTGCTTGCAACGCCTGGCAGAGTCTCCTGTCTGAGAGAGTTTCAATTGCCACCTCCGGAAGGACTTTGAACATGTCGCTTTCGGTGGCCGGTGACTGCGTCTTCCGCGGGGGCTCATCTTTCTCCTGGCCGCTCTCAATGTCTTCGTTGTCTTCGTTGTCCGTTGTTCCTTCTCCTACTTCTGCCACGATTTCTCCTCCTTCTCCCCTTTTATGCTGCAGCAGAAGATGCAGGGATTGAAAGCAGGTGTGTCATTTACGCACCTGACTATGATGGCTGCAGTGTAGCTCCAAGCGTGCCCCGCCTCTCTGCTCCGCTAAATGCTCCGCCTCCCAGCCGCCATATTGGGCAGGACTGCTGTTTGTCCTTGCCTACTCTCGGCTCGTCTGCTCCGTCTCTTCACAATGTTAGATGTAAATATAAATGGAACAAATGATTTACAAATCATTTTCAACCCATATTCAGTTGAATATGCTACAAAGACAACATATTTGATGTTAAAACTGATAAATATTTTTTTGGGGGCAAATAATCATTAACTTTAGAATTGGATACCAGCAACACGTGACAAAGAAGTTGGGAAAGGTGGCAATAAATACTGATAAAGTTGAGGAATGCTCATCAAACACTTATTTGGAACATCCCACAGGTGTGCAGGCTAATTGGGAACAGTTGGGTGCCATGATTGGGTATAAAAGCAGCTTCCAGGAAATGCTAAGTAATTCACAAACAAGGATGGGGCGAGAGACACCAATTTGTAAGCAAATTGTCGAACAGTTTTAGAACAACATTTCTCAACGAGCTATTGCAAGGAATTTAGGGATTTTACCATCTACGGTCCGTAAAAACATCAAAAAGTTCAGAGAATCTGGAGAAATCACTGCATTAAAGCGATGATATTACGGACCTTTGATCCCTCAGGCGGTACTGCATCAAAAACTGACATCAGTGTGTAAATGATATCACCACATGGGCTCAGGAACACTTCATAAAACCACTGTCAGTAACTACAGTTGGTCACTACATCTGTAAGTGCAAGTTAAAACTCTACTATGCAAAGCGAAAGCCATTTATCAACAACACCCAGGAACGCCGCCGGTTTAGCACTCCAGATAAAATCGCAATTTTGGAGAACAGAGTTGCTGATATTTAGCAGTATAGACGGATCATTGATGTGATCATCATCGGACTTAGCATCAAACCCCGTTCTTACGCACGAGCTGTGACTCCATTGAATGGAGGGGAGCTGGCGGAGTTGAGGAAAGAAGCAGAAAATAAATATAAAAAAATATAAAAACAAGTTAGCTCATATTATTAGGTCAAATAAGAGAAATTATTATAAGAAAGTTGTTAGATGATAATAAAAACAATATCAGAGGAATATGGAATCTATTAAACAGTATGGTAAAAAAACTACCTCTTCAAATAATTATCCAAAGTATTTCACGAATGATGGTAAAAAAAATTATCATATTGGAGATGTGGCTAATGCCTTCAATAAATTCTTCGTAAGTATTGGACCCGAACTTGCAGAAAAAAAATCCCAGATCCTGGGACAACTGGTTAAATATGGAGGGATTGTTGGAGAGAAATCCCAATTCTATGTTTTAAAATGCAGTGGGTGAAGAAGTGTTGGATGTTGTAAACAAATGTAAGAACAGAATGTCCAATAACTCCAATGACATTAATATGGCATTGGTGAAAAGGTCATTACAGGGATATCAAAACCATTGACAAATATCTGTTATTTGTCATTTCAAACCGGCGTATTTCCAAATGAAATGAAAATAGCTAAAGTTATGCCTCTGTTGAAAACTGGGAGCAAACACCACTTCACAAACTATAGACCCGTCTCTTTACTTCCACAATTCTCTAAAATATTAGAAAAACTATTCAATAACAGGTTAGATGCATTTATAGAAAAACATAAATTACTCTCTGACTGTAGATATGGATTTAGCTCAAACAGATCTACATCAATGGCAATAATTGAAACAATAGAGGAAATCACAAGAAACAATATGCAATGGGAATATTTATTGCTCTAAACAAAGCATTTGACTGGATTAACCCATCCATCCATCCATTTCCTACCGCTTGTCGCTTTTGGGGTTGCGGACCATGATATATTAATCAATTTGATTGATTGATTGATTGACTTTTATTAGTAGATTGCACAGTACAGTAAAGTACATATTCCGTACAATTGACCACTGAATGGTAACACCCGAATGTTTAAGTCGGATACACGTTAATAAAATGAAAAAGTATGGAATCATTGCCAAATTTTAACCAAATACAATATTTTAAGTTTTACCAATTTCATTTTGTTACACACAGTCAAACTGTTTTTTAAATGCTCGGATAACTCTGCTCCCCAATTGCCCTGCAAGGCAATTACAAGACTGCAAAGTGGTACCAGATCTACCACCAGAGCAATGTCAAAAGGCACCTGTTGCGTTCCATTCCGTAGAACATCTTTTGCCCGGACTGCCTTTTCAATAAAAGGACCACAACTATGGAACTCTTTACCTGACACTTTGAAAAGTATATCTGCACTTGTCACTTTCAAAAAACAAACAACATTATGGCTAGTTGAGCAGCAATCGTGTTCCCATGTTTAGTTTTTATTAATTTTTACTAATTGGTTTTTATCTAGTCTGCACTTTGTGTTGTTATTATTATTATTGGCTTTTATCTAGTTTGCACTTTGTCTGTATTATTCCTATTATCATTATTATTGACTCATTTTTGCGTTATTATTTTTATTTTCCTATTGTAATGATGTTGGATCTGTGTTGTTGTTGTTGTTGGGGACAAGTGTTGTAAATTAACTTTGGCTACAAACACTATGAAGCATACATTGGATAACTGTTTCAGATGTCTGTGTTTTTTGTATCTGTCCCTATTTCAAATAAACCTTAAAGGCCTACTAAAATGAGATTTTCTTATTTAAACGGGGATAGCAGGTTCATTCTATGTGTCATACTTGATGATTTTGCGATATTGCCATATTTTTGCTGAAAGGATTTAGTAGAGAACATCCACGATAAAGTTCGCAACTGGAGAAAAGCCCTGCCTCTACCGGAAGTCGCAGACGATGACGTCACATGTTGATGGCTCCTCATATATTCACATTGATTTTAATGGGAGCCTCCAACAAAAAGAGCTATTCGGACCGAAAAAACGACAATTTCTCCATTAATTTGAGCGAGGATAAAAGATTCGTGTTTGAGGATATTGATAGCGATGGACTACAAAAAAAAAAAGTAAAAAAACAAAAAACGCGATTGCATTGAGACGGATTCATATGTTTTTAGAGACATTTACTAGGATTCTGGGAAATCCCTTATCCTTCTATTGTGTTGCTAGTGTTTTAGTGAGTTTAACTGTACCTGATAGTCGGAGGTGTACGTCCACGGCCGTGTTTTGACGCGCAGTGTCTCGGGGAAGTCGACAGCAGCTGTATGGACGGCACAAGCTCAGCTGATATCCGGTAAGAGGCGACTTTTTAACCACATTTTTTCACCGAAACCTGCTGGTTGACATTCGGTTGTGATCCATGTCCGCTCTGATCCATAGTAAAGTTTCACCGCCGTGAATTTTAAACAAGGAATCATCGTGTGTTTGTGTGGCTAATGGCTAAAGCTTCCCAGCTTTGTCTTTCTACTTTGACTTCTCCATTATTAATTGAACAAATTGCAAAAGATTCAGCAACACAGATGTCCAAAATACTGTGTAATTATGCCATTAAAGCAGACGACTTTTAGCTGTGTGTGTGCGCAGCGCCCATATTCATAACAGCCTGTGACGTCAAGCGTACACGTCATCATTGTGCGACGTTTTCAAGAAAAAACTCCCGGGAAATGTAAAATTGCAATTTAATAAACTAAAAAGCCCGTATTGGCATGTGTTGCAATGTTAATATTTCGTCATTGATATATAAACTATCAGACAGCGTGGTGGGTAGTAGTGGGTTTCAGTAGGCCTTTAATAATAACAGTTTGTGAGACATGATGCGATGTAAGGTGATATGAAATTGTGTGATGTATTGTGTTGTAAATGTGCTCATGTTCAAAATAAACTATAAAAAGAAAGAAAGAAAGAAGTTGGTTGATTGCTGTTCATCATGTTTGGACATTGCCTGTGTTGTCCCCCAGGGGTCAGTGTTGGGGCCAAAATGATTCATCCTGTATATCAATGATATTCAATATTTAAAGTGTCTAGCTTATTGAAATTAGTGTTATTTGCTGATGACACTGATATTTTTTGTTCGAGGGATGACTTAAATCAATTACAGGAGGTCATTATGGAAGAAATGAGTAAACTACAAACTTGGTTTGACTACAATAAATTGTCATTAAACCTGACTAAGACTAAGTTAATGCTGTTCGGAAGTAGGACAAGTGAGACAAGGGCGCAGATACAAATAGATGGGGTGGATATTGAAAGGTTTTTTAAAATAAAATTCCTTGGAGTTACAATTGACTATCAAAATAACGGGAAATCACATATAAAACATGTACAAACTAAGCTGTCAAGAAGCATCTCAGTAATGAATAAAGCAAAGCAGGTTGTTGATCACAAATCACTCCACATTCTCAACTGTTTATTAGTCTTCCCATTCATGTTCATTAGTCTTACTTCCACACTTACTGTGTGGAAGTCTTCGGTCAATTACAAAAGCTCATTAAACTCAATAACTATACTTCAGAAAAGAGCTGTACGCATCATCAACAAGGTTGGATATCTGGACCATACTCATACACTATTCTTACAGTCAAAAATATTGAAATGTAATGATATTATTTTGTATCAAACTGCACAAATTATGTATGAAGCCAAAATCAATGAACTCCCATGAAGCATTCAAAAATTGTTCAGCACACGAGAGGGGGTAACAGTTTAAGGGGGAATTTAAATTTCAAAATGCTTAGTTATAGAACGACCATTAAAAGTGTTTTTATTTCAATTTGTGGAGTAAAACTATGGAATGGTTTGAATGTGGAGTTAAAGCATTGTCCAACTATAAACCAGTTTTTAAAAGAAGTATAGGTACATGGTATTCCAGAGGAACAGAAATAAAGAAGGTATTTGATATTGGGTTGTTTGTGTTACAGAAGAGTGTGGGGTTGTCCATTGAGGCAGTGGTGCTGCTGCTGTGGCATGATGCCATTTCCATGATCACTAGTGCTATTGGTTTGGCTATGTATGTGTGTAGTGTGCATATGTATGTATATATTTAATAATGACACATCAGCATCCATAGTTAGCAATAGATCATTGATCATTTTTGCGAGGGCTGTCTCTGTTGAGTGATTTGCTCTGAAATCGGACTGAAAGGGTTCACAGAGATTGTTAGATGCTAAGTGTTCATTTAGCTGCTTTGCAACAATTTTTTTGGAGGATTTTCAAAATAAACGGAAGGTGGGAAACCGGCCGGTAGTTTACCATGAGGTCAGGATGGAGGTTAGGTCTTTTGAGCAGAGGATAAATAACCATTTTTTTTTTTTAATGCTAGGGGAACAGTGCCAGAGGAAAGTGATAAGTTAATTATATTTAGCACTGATGGTCATAATATTACAAACAGCTCCTTGATAAGTTTCCCAGGAAGTCGGTCAAGTAAACATGTTTGTTTTGTCCCATTTACACGTCTGTTATTTCATTAAGTTAACACACACACACACACACACACACACACACACACACACACACACACACACACACACACACACATATATATATATATATATATATGCAAACTAAGATATGTCAAGGCTTTATTATCATTTTGATTAACTGAGTTTACACTTTTTGAAACTTTACATTTTCTGCGATTTTGATGATGATGTAACTGTTTTGTATTTTGAATTTTTACATGCTTTTTGGGCACAATCGTTCGATGAATATCAACAAAGTGTACTTTTCACGTACAATTGTGCACATGAAGCTCCTAAATCAAATCACTTTTCTCAGTAAACATTGTAAAGATCAGATTTATTTGGAAAAATGTGTTTATTGTGCTTCTGTTAAGCCTGCTTACGTTGAGAGAGGTTTCCCGTATTTTTATTGCTTATTTTTTAGGGGTGTTAAAAAAATCAAATCGATTTTCTGATTAATTGCGATTCTTGTGTGGAACAATTCTTGATTGATAAAAAAAAAAATCCAAAATCTATTTATCTTTTTAATTTTTTCCCCAAATCTGTTTTAGAAAAGAGAAGTGGTACCTTTCCATTGCTTGTTTTATAGGGGTGTCAAAAAAATAAATTTGATTTTCCGATTAATCCCCAATCTTATTTGTAATGTTTCTTGACCGATTAAAAAAAAATTAAAATCCAAAATCTATTTTTTTTTTTTTTTTCCCAATTTGTCCTAGAGAAATTAATTGTCATATATGCATCGCTTATTTTACAGAGGTGTCAAAAATATACAATAGATTTTCCGATTAGTCGCGATTCTTATAATAGTCTTGATCGATTAAGAAAAATAAAAAATAAACACAAAAAAATCCAAAATCGACCCCTTCCCTCAAGCTGTCCTAGAAAAGAAAAGTGTTGTTTTTTGTATCGATTATTTTATAGGAGTGTCATAAAAATAAAAAATATTATCCGATTAATTGCGATTCTTATTTGTAACGATTCTTGATCGATTAAAAAAAAAAAACCCAAGATCAATACCCTCCCGCCCCCCACAATCTGTCTTAGAAAAGAGAAGTGTTGTTTTTTTTATTGATTATTTTATAGGAGTGTCAAAAAAATAAGAAATATTTTCCGATTATTGCGATTCATGGGCTTCACGGTGGAAGAGGGGTTAGTGCGTCTGCCTCATAATACGAAGGTCCTGCAGTCCTGGGTTCAAATCCAGGCTCGGGATCTTTGTTTGCATGTTCTCCCCGTGAATGCGTGGGCTCCCTCCGGGTACTCCGGCTTCCTCCCACTTCCAAAGACATGCACCTGGGGATAGGTTGATTGGCAACACTAAATTGGTCCTAGTGTGTGAATGTGAGTGTGAATGTTGTCTGTCTATCTGTGTTGGCCCTGCGATGAGGTGGCGACTTGTCCAGGGTGTACCCCGCCTTCCGCCCGATTGTAGCTGAGATAGGCGCCAGCGCCCCCCGCGACCCCCCCAAAAAAGGGAATAAGCGGTACACAATGGATGGATGGATGGCGATTCTTATTTGTAACGATTCTTGATTGATTAAAAAAAAAAAAATCCAAGATCTATTTTTTTCCCCCCACAATGTGTCCTAGAAAAGACAAGTGTTGTATTTTCATTCCTTATTTTATAGGAGTGTCAAAAAAATCTAATCTATCGTCTGATAAATCACAATTGTTATTTGTAACGATTCTTGACCGATTAAATAAAAAAAAAAATTAAAAAAATCCAAAATTGATTTTATTAAAAATGTTTTCCAATCCATCCCAGAAAAGAGAAGTGTTGTTTTTTTATTGATTATTTTATAGGATTGTCAAAAAAATTCAAAATATTTTCCGATTAATTGCGATTCTTATTTGTAACGATTATTGACCGATTAAAAAAAAAATCCAAGATCAATACCCCCCGCCCCCCACAATCTGTCCTAGAAAAGTGAAGCGTTGTTTTTTTATTGATTATTTTATAGGATTGTCAAAAAAATAAGAAACATTTTCCGATTATTGCGATTCTTATTTGTAACGATTCTTGATGGATAAAAAAAATAAAAAATCCAAGATCAATTTTTTTTCCCCCACAATGTGTCCTCGAAAAGAGAAGTGTTGTATTTTCATTCCTTATTTTATAGGGGTGTCAAAAAAATCTAATCTATTATCTGATTAATCACAATTGTTATTTGTAACGATTCTTGACCGATTAAATAAAAAAAATGAAAAAAATCCAAAATTGATTTTATTAAAAATGTTTTCAAATCCATCCCAGAAAAGAGAAGTGTTGTTTTTTTTATTGTTTATTTTATAGGATTGTCAAAAAAATAAAAAATATTTTTCGATTAATTGCGATTCTTACTTGTAACGATTGTTGACCGATTAAAAAAAAAAAATCCAAGATCCATTTTTTTTCCCACACAATGTGTCCTAGAAAAGAGAAGTGTTGTATTTTCATTGCTTTTTTATAGGAGTGTCAAAAAAATCCAATCTATTATCCGATTAATCACAATTGTTATTTGTAACGATTCTTGACCGATTAAATAAATAAAAAAAATAAATCCAAAATTGATTTTATTAAAAATGTTTTCCAATCCATCCTAGAAAAGAGAAGTGTCATATTTTCATTGCTATTATAGAGTTGTCAAAAAAATACAATCGATTTTCCGATTAGTAGCAATTCTTATTTGTAACGATTCTTGATCGATTAAAAAAAAAAATTGAAAATCCTAAATTTTCAATTTTTTTCCCCCCAATCTGTCCTACAAAAGAGAAGTGCAGTATTTTCATTGCTAATTTTATAGGGGTGTCAAAAAAATAAAATCTATTTTCCGATTAATGGCGATCCTGACCTCATGGTAAACTACCGACCGGTGTCTCACTTTCCCTTTATTTCAAAAATCCTCGAAAAAATTGTTGCGGAGCAGTTAAATGAACACTTAGCGTCTAACAATCTATGTGAAACCTTTCAATCCGGTTTCAGGGCAAATCACTCGACGGAGACAGCCCTCGCAAAAATGACTAATGATCTATTGCTAACGATGGATTCTGATGCGTCATCTATGTTGCTGCTCCTCGATCTTAGCGCTGCTTTCGATACCGTCGATCATAATATTTTATTAGAACGTATCAAAACACGAATTGGTATGTCAGACTTAGCCCTGTCTTGGTTTAACTCTTATCTTACTGATAGGATGCAGTGTGTCTCCCATAACAATGTGACCTCGGACTACGTTAAGGTAACGTGTGGAGTTCCCCAGGGTTCGGTCCTTGGCCCTGCACTCTTCAGCATCTACATGCTGCCGCTAGGTGACATCATACGCAAATACGGTGTTAGCTTTCACTGTTATGCTGATGACACCCAACTCTACATGCCCCTAAAGCTGACCAACACGCCGGATTGTAGTCAGCTGGAGGCGTGTCTTAATGAAATTAAACAATGGATGTCCGCTAACTTTTTGCAACTCAACGCCAAAAAAACGGAAATGCTGATCATCGGTCCTGCTAGACACCGAACTCTATTTAATAATACAACTCTAACATTTGACAACCAAACAATTAAACAAGGCGACACGGTAAAGAATCTGGGTATTACCTTCGACCCAACTCTCTCCTTTGAGGCACACATTAAAAGCGTTACTAAAACGGCCTTCTTTCATCTCCGTAATATCGCTAAAATTCGCTCCATTCTGTCCACTAAAGACGCTGAGATCATTATCAATGCGTTTGTTACGTCTCGCCTCGACTACTGTAACGTATTATTTTCGGGTCTCCCCATGTCTAGCATTAAAAGATTACAGTTGGTACAAAATGCGGCTGCTAGACTTTTGACAAGAACAAGAAAGTTTGATCACATTACGCCTGTACTGGCTCACCTGCACTGGCTTCCTGTGCACTTAAGATGTGACTTTAAGGTTTTACTACTTACGTATAAAATACTACACGGTCTAGCTCCATCCTATCTTGCCGATTGTATTGTACCATATGTCCCGGCAAGAAATCTGCGTTCAAAGGACTCCGGCTTGTTAGTGATTCCCAAAGCCCAAAAAAAGTCTGCGGGCTATAGAGCGTTTTCCGTTCGGGCTCCAGTACTCTGGAATGCCCTCCCGGTAACAGTTCGAGATGCCACCTCAGTAGAAGCATTTAAGTCTCACCTTAAAACTCATTTGTATACTGTAGCCTTTAAATAGACTCCCTTTTTAGACCAGTTGATCTGCTGTTTCTTTTCTTTTTCTTCTATGTCCCACTCTCCCTTGTGGAGGGGGTCCAGTCCGATCCGGTGGCCATGTACTGCTTGCCTGTGTATCGGCTGGGGACATCTCTGCGCTGCTGATCCGCCTCCGCTTGGGATGGTTTCCTGCTGGCTCCGCTGTGAACGGGACTCTCGCTGCTGTGTTGGATCCGCTTTGGACTGGACTCTCGCGACTGTGTTGGATCCATTGTGGATTGAACTTTCACAGTATCATGTTAGACCCGCTCAACATCCATTGCTTTCCTCCTCTCTAAGGTTCTCATAGTCATTATTGTCACAGACGTCCCACTGGATCATTACTGTCACCGATGTCCCACTGGGTGTGAGTTTTCCTTGCCCTTATGTGGGCCTACCGAGGATGTCGTGGTGGTTTGTGCAGCCCTTTGAGACACTAGTGATTTAGGGCTATAAAAGTAAACATTGATTGATTGATTGATTGATTCTTATTTGTAACAATTCTTGATTGAGAAAAAAATTAAAATCCAAAATCGATTTTCCATCCATCCATTTTCTACCGCTTGTCCCTTCCGGGGTCACGGGTGGTGCTGGTGCCTATCTCAGTTTCATTCAGGCGGTAAGCGGGTTACACCCTACACTAGGGCCAGTTTAGTGTTGCCAATCAATTTTATTTTTTTAGATTTTTTTGTTTTAATTTTTTTCCAATCTGTCCTAGAAAAGAGAAGTGTTGGATACTTCTATTTCTAGCTGACTTTATTAAATGTTTGGCTTGAATTTTATTCAACAAAACCAGTTTTATTTGAAGTTATATGGAAATTGATCACTGCTGTTTTATTTTTTTTATGGAGGAATGTAGTTCATCATAGAAATGGCACCTAATGTTATTAAAAAGTATACATTTTGAATCGAGAATCCATTCTGAATTGAATCGTTACCCCTATGAATCGAATCGTTTTGTGCCTAAAGACTCACAGCCTGACAATTATATTTTGCTTCTGTATTTACTGCCTACATATCCCATTTTCATGGCCACTAGGGGGCAGCAAAGCACCCACACCTGCAAAAAAAAGTTGGCAAAGGTCACTTTGTTCTGCCTAATCCGGCGTTGATTCTATGTTTGATGCTGTGGACGAACATATGAACGCTTCATTTCCAACGCGGAAGGTATTCAAAAGCCAACCTTTGCCAGCGTGAGATGACCCTCCAGTCACTCTATGGCCCCCGCACAGTCTATTTAACCAGCCGGCATCACGCGGGGCTTCATGGCACGCCAGAGGCCCGGGTGGAGGCGAAAGCCGGCGTAAAAGTGCTTCATTACGGCCGCCTTCCAAATGAAATGGGCGAGATGTATTATTCATCCGTGTGGGGTCTCCAGCGAGTGAGGCCGAGCAGGAAAAAAGGGTGGAAGCGCGACGGCCGCCACTTTTTAAGTGATGGATTTTAATGCACCTGGGCCTGCAGGCGCCCCCCTCCACCCCCCAACCTCACATAAATTACACAAACTCTCTTTTTGCAGAGTCCACAACAATTAGTCCTGCTGCTCAGCCAATGTGTTAAGCTTTCTGTTAGCATGCCCTCGCTAACGACATAAATAATAAACATATGCATATCTTCATTTGACATTAAACATTCATCTCAGTCTTTTTTTAACCTCTGCCACAATTTGTTTATCTCCATGTTTACACTTTTTGTAGCTTTGAAGAGGTTCTTTTACTTCTCTCTTTGAAAAGTATTTGTCTGGAAAGTGTTCACTTTGGTTGACTTTTGAATCATTATTGTGACAGTGTGTGAAAGTATTTTAGTAAAAAGTTTGTAAATGTATATATAAAATAAATAAATGCTAAAAATCACATGTACATAAGTATTAACAGCTTAATGTGTAGTTGGTGCACCTTTAGCAGCAATTACAGCCTCAAATCTTTCTAAAAAAAGGACCTACCTTTGGGCAATTTGGCCCATTCCTTTTTGCAGCACCTCTGGTTGGATAAAAAGCATTATATCTCATCCAGGCTGTCTCTGTACATTGCTGCATTCATCTTTCCCTCTATCCTGACTGGTCTTTCAGTGAGTTTTCATCCAGACTGTCTCTGTACATTGCTGCATTCATCGTTCCCTCTATCATGACTAGTCTCCCTGTGAGTTTTCATCCAGGATGTCTCTGTCCACAGTGAATTCATCTTTCCCTCTATCATGACTAGTCTCCCAGTAAGTTTTCATTCAGGATGTCTCTGTACATTGGTGCATTCATCTTTCCCTTTATTATGACAAGTTTCCCAGTGAGCTTTCATCCAGGATGTCTCTGTACATTGCTGTATTCATCTTTCCCTCTTTCCTGACTAGTCTCCTAGTGAGTTTACATCCAGGCTGTCTCTGTACATTGCTTCATTCATCTTTCACGCTATCCTGAATTGTCTACCAGTGAGTTTTCATCCAGAATGTCTCTGTACATTGGTGCATTCATCTTTCCCTCTATCAAGACTAGTCTCCCATTGAGTTTTCATCCAGACAGTCTCTGTACATTGTTGCATTCATCCTTCCCTCTATCCTGACTCGTCTGCCACTGAGTTTTCATCCAGGATGTCTATGTATATTGCTGCATTCATTTTTCCCTGTATCTGACTCATTTTCTAGTGAGTTTTCACCCAGGCTGTCTCTCTACATTGCTGCATTCATCTTCCCCTCTATCCTGACTTGTCTCCCAGTGAGTATTCATTCAAGATGTCTCTGTACATTGGTGCATTCATCTTTCCCTCTATCATGACAAGTTTCCCAGTGAGTTTTCATCCAGGCTGTCTCTGTACATTGCTGGATTCATCTTTCCCTCTATCCTGACTTGTCTCCTAGTATGTTTTCATCCAGGATGTCTCTGTGCATTGGTGCATTCATCTTTCCCTCTATTGTGACAAGTTTCCCAGTGAGTTTTCATCCAGGATGTCTCTGTACATTGCTGTATTCATCTTTCCCTATAATCTGACTTATCTCCCAGTGAGTTTTCATTCAGGCTTACTCTGTACATTGGCGCATTCATCTTTCCCTCTATCCTGACTAGTCTCCTGGTGAGTTTTCATCAAGGCTGTCTTTGTACATTGCTGCATTCATCTTTCCCTCTATCCTGACTAGTCTTTCAGTGAGTTTTCATCCAGGCTGTCCCTGTACTTTGCTGCATTCATTCTTCCCTCTATCCTGACTAGTCTCCCAGTGAGTTTTCATCCAGGATGTCTCTGTTCATTGCTGCATTCATTTTTCCCTCTATCCTGACTCATCTCTCAGTGAGTTTTCATCCAGGATGTCACTGTACATTGCTGCATTTATCTTTCCCTCTATCCTGACTTGTCTCCAAATGAGTTTTCATCCAGGATGTCACTGTCCATTGCTGCATTCATCTTTCCCTCTATCCTGACTAATCTCCCAGTGAGTTTTCATCCATGATGTCTCTGTACATTGCTGTATTCATCTTTCCCTCTATCCTGAATAGTCTCCCAGTGAGTTTTCACCCAGCCTGTCTCTGTACATTGCTGCATTCATCTTTCCCTCTATCCTGACTCGTCTACCAGTGAGTTTTCATCCATGATGTCTCTGTACATTCGTGCATTAATCTTTTCCTCTATCATGAATAGTCTCCCAGTAAGTTTTTACCTAGGCTGTCTCTGTACAATACTGCATTCATCTTTCCCTCTATCCTGACTATTCTCCCAATGAGTTTTCATCCAGGATGTCTCTGTACATTGGTGCATTCATCTTTCGTCTAACCTGACCCGTCTCCCAGTAAGTTTTCATCCAGAATATCTCTGTACATTGGTGCATTCATCTTTCCCTCTATCATGACCTGTTTCCCGGTGAGTTTTCATCCAGGATGTCTCCGTACATTGCTGTATTCATCTTTCCCTATATCCTGACTCTTCTCCCAGTGAGTTTTCATCCAGACTGTCTCTGTACATTGCTGCATTCATCTTAGTGGCGAGGTGGGGGGCGTGGTTGGGTGCGTGGTTGAGAGGGGAGTAGTATATTGTGTGCGCAGTTGTGCACTGCACTTTCTGAAGTAGATGTTATTGTCACAAATGCATGATTGACTGATTGAAACTTTTATTAGTAGATTGCACAGTACAGTACATATTCTGTACAATTGACCACTAAAGGGTTAACACCGCAATAAGTTTTTCAACTTGTTTAAGTCGGGGTCCAAGTTAATCAATTCATGGTACAAATATATACTCTCAGCATAATACATTCACCACACAAGTTAATCATCATAGTATATACATTGAATTATTTACAATCCGGAGGGTGGGATTAGGAGCTTTGGTTGATTTCAGTACCTCAGTCATCAACAATTACATCAACAGAGAAATGGACATTGAAACAGTGTAGGTGTGACTTAGTAGGATATGTACAGGCAGCGGAATTCACATAGCATAAGGACAAGTATATACATTAGAAATACATTCGATTATTTACATTAGGTTATTTACAATCCGGGGAGATGGGATGTGAATGGAGGAGGATTAAAGGGTTGAAGTTGCCTAGAGGTGTTGTGCTGGTGCATGTACAGTAGATGGCAGTATTGTCCTGTTTAAGAGTGTCACATGCTGTTTACGGCAGACGAACTGCCTTACGGTAGAGTGTTAGACGTAAACGTGACTGTTGTTGTTGTGTGTTGTTACTGCGCTGGGAGGACGTTAATGAAACTGCCTAACAATAAACCCACATAAGAAACCAAGAACTCGCCCTCAATCATTCTACAGTTACAACGTCATTGGGCAGACACGCTCTCAGACACGTCACTCAGATCCTCATGGAGCTAGGGGGGCGTGGCCTCCAGCTCCGCCTGAATTTCGGGAGATTTTCGGGAGAAAACTTGTCCCGGGAGGTTTTCGGGAGAGGCGCTGAATTTCGGGAGTCTTCCGGAAAATCCGGGAGGGTTGGCAAGTATGCCTCGCTGTGAGGGTAGTCTTGTTTTGAGTTCTCGTATCGTCTTTTTGTGCGCTTCAAACTGCACTAGTGTTTATGTAGAAATGACTGCAGGTTTTATTAAATGTTATTTCACTTACAAGCTGCATTTGCGCATTCGAGTTAAATCTAGAAATCTCAAAATGTTATTTATATTGTTTTCATTTTTAGTGCATTTGCAAAAAAAATACAAAATTCACATTGTCATTACGGTGTATTGTTCGTGGAATTTTGAGGACACATATGAATTTACTCCACTTTGAAATAAGGCTGTAAGCACTGTGAATACTTTCTGTATTGTTTTGTGTGTGTGTGTGTGTGTGAGAGAGAGAGAGTGTGGGGGTGTGTGTGTGTGTGTGTGTGAGAGAGTGTGTGTGTGTTAGTGTGTGTGTGAGAGTGTGTGCAAGTGAGTGAGTGTGTGTGTGTGTGTGTGTGTGTGTGTGTGTGTGTGTGATTGAGTGTGTCTGCGAGAGTGTGTGCGTGTGTCTGTGAGTGTGTGTGTGTGTGTGAGAGTGTGTGTGAGTGTGCGAATGTGTCTGTGTGTAACCCTAATCCGCCACCTAACACACAAGCAAATGTTATTTCTTTCATTACAACCCAACATGATATTGAACTGAAAATAAACCACTTAGCAAATCAATTAAACGCCTAATTGGTGTCACAGTCGTAGGCCACGCCTCTCGGTGTGCACTCTTTCCGATCGAAACCGTTTCCGGCGTTGCATGTTCTACTCGACTTCAGTGGCGTCGATTTCCGATAACGCGGGGCGCTCGCCCACAATTAGCCACCCGAAGGTAACCTCGGTCAATTTAAATTTCAGCTCTGAGGAGCCGTTTGGGGAAGGTAAGGGGTTAATTAGCCCCCGGCGTCATTGATTGGTGTTTCTCGCCGTTAATTAGGCAGACTGATTAGCAGCAGCGTGGAAGTGAGGGGGAAGGAGGAGTGGTCCCTGGGGTGTCATTCAGGTTGAGGCATGGAATTGTCTAAAATGTTTCAAATGGATGAAAAAAAGGAAGATACAAGGCGTTAAAACTATTTTTGAAACAATTGGGATTCGGACCCATTTA
Source organism: Nerophis ophidion (assembly GCF_033978795.1). Classification (NCBI taxonomy): domain Eukaryota; kingdom Metazoa; phylum Chordata; class Actinopteri; order Syngnathiformes; family Syngnathidae; genus Nerophis; species Nerophis ophidion. Next base: position 32,087,746 of record NC_084613.1, read on the forward strand.
CACTAACAAATGTCAAAAATGTACAAACACAGTTGTAACTTATACTGTAAGTACAGTACATCCATATTAGGGTTGTACTAATAAAGTACTAAGTACTAATGAATTAAGATCGGTATTAAACTGCCACTGAAAAATACCTGCATTTTATTAATTTTATTTGTCTTACAGACACTGCGGCGCGCCGTCGTGACAATACTGGTAATACGAGTACTTACGAGCAGAAACAATGTGGAGACATCAGAGGCAGAATGACTTAAGTAACCCCGATAGAAGCTATTAACACTGAAACAACCTCTGGAAGAGGTGCTTTAAGACATGACTAGCTAGCTAGCGGCTAACGTCCATCCGGAGTCTGCAGTGTTTTAGCTACTTTCAAACCACTAATCCTCGCCTCCATGGCGACAAATAAAGTACTTTTCTTACAAGTAGCATCCCTGCAGGACAAGAAATAGCTAAACATGCTTCACTACACACCGTAGGATACAATAGCTCACCGCTAACAGCAAGCTAGCGCTTCTCAATGTAAACAAATTGAGTGTGTTTGTACAGACATCGCCTGTAAAAATACCAAGTACAAGAGCCGTATCGAGTCAATATTACATCGATATTTTTTTAACAACATTTTATTGTTTATAAACTCAGGAAATACGTTCCTGGACACATGAAGACTTTGAATATGACCAACGTATGATCCTGTAACTACTTGGTATCGGATTGATACCTACATTTGTGGTATCATCCTAAACTAATGTAAAGTATCAAACAACAGAAGAATAAGTGATTATTACATTTTAACAGAAGTGTAGATAGACGATGTTAAAACAACAAGCAAGCAGATTGTGACGCTTGGCTCGCATTGTGGCTATAGGGTTGCATTCTCTCGTTGATGCAGGCGGAATGGACACAGCGTGAAGGTAAGAAATGATGATTTAATTATATCATAAAACAGACTAAGAACAAAAACAATTGCACAAGGCACTAGAGACAAAACCAACAGAACAAGCATGGGAGCTAGAAGGAACAAAAGGCGCTAGCATGTGAGCTAGGGAAACAAACAAAGGAATAGCGTGGAAGCTAACAAGTACAAAAACAGTTTTACCACAATCGGGGATAGCGACGTCACCTGTTGCATTGGATAGCAAACTAGGCTGCGAGGATGAGTAACGTAAAAGGCAGGCTTATATACGGACAGAAATTAAGAGGCACGTGCGCGTCAAAAACACAAGGCAGGTGACACAAATGCGTAGTCATGACAACCAAACAAAACAGGAAGTGCCACCAGGAACTACGGAAGACAAACGCTAACAAGATGTGATATAAAACAGAACCAAAACCAGAATATGACATGATCCAAGTCGCGGATCATGACACAGATATTAACAGAAAATGAACAAGTGGACTAAGAATCATAATGGACTCAGATTTCCCTTGCCCGGACGCGGGTCACCGGGGCCCCGCTCTGGAGCCAGGCCCGGAGTTGGGGCACGATGGCGAGCGCCTGATGGCCGGGCCTGTCCCCAAGGGGCCCGCTGGGCACAGCCCGAAGAGGCAACGTGGGTTATCCGTCTAATGGGCTCACCACTCATAGGAGGGGCCATAGAGATCGGGTGCATTGTGAGCTGGGCGGCAGCCAAAGGCAGGGCACTTGGCGGTCCGACTCTCGGCTACATAAGCTAGGTCTTGGGACGTGGAACGTCACCTCACTGGGGGGGAAGGAGCCTGAGCTAGTGCGCGAGGTAGAGAAGTTTCGGCTGGATATAGTCGGACTCACCTCAACGCACAGCAGGGGCCCTGGAACCAGTTCTCTCGAGAGGGACAGGACTGTCTTCCATTTTGGCGTTGAGGTGGGGTTGCAATTCTTGTTGCCCACCGGCTCAAAGCCTGCACGTTGGAGTTCAACCCAGTGGACGAGAGGGTAGCTTCCCTCCGCCTTCGGGTGGGGGGACGGGTCCTGACTATGTTTCTGCTTATGCACCAAGCAGCAGTTCAGATTACCCACCCTTTTTGGGTACACTCGAGGGAATACTGGAAAGTGCTACCCCGGGTGATTCCTTTGTCCTACTGGGGGGCTTCAACGCTCATGTTGGCAACGACAGTGAAACCCGGAGACGCGTGATTGGGAATAATGACCGCCCGGATCTAAACCCGAGTGGTGTTTTGTTATTGGACTTTTGTGCTCGTCACGGATTGTCCATAACAAACAACATGCTCAAAACATAAGGGTGTCTATATGTGCACTTGAGACCAGGACACCCTAGGCCGCAGTTCCATGATAGACTTTGTAGTTGTGTCATCGGATTTGCGGCCTCATATTTTGGACACTCGGGTAAAGAGAGGGGCGGAGCTTTCTACCGATCACCACCTGGTGGTGAGTTGGCTGCGATGGTGGGGGAGGCTGCCTGGCAGACTTGGCAGGCCCAAGCGCATTGTGAGGGTCTGCTGGGAACGTCTGGCAGTGTCTCCTGTCAGAGAGAGTTTCAATTCCCACCTCCGGAAGAACTTTGAACATGTCACGAGGAAGGTGCGGGACATTGAGTCCGAGTGGACCATGTTCCGCACCTCTATTGTCGAGGTGGCTGATTGGAGCTGTGGCTGCAAGGTTGTTGGTGCCTGTGGTGGTGGTAATCCCAGAACCCAGCAGTGAGGGATGCCGTCAAGCTGAAGAAGGAGTCCTATCGGGTTCTTTAGGCTCATAGGACTCCGGAGGCAGTGGACAGGTACCGACGGGCCAAGCGGTGTGCAGCTTTAGTTGTCGCGGAGGCAAAAACTTGGACATGGGAGAAGTTCGGGGAAGCCATGGAAAACGACTTCCGGACGGCTTCGAAGCGATTCTGGACCACCATACGCCGCCTCAGGAAGGGGAAACAATGCACTGTCAACAACGTGTATGGTGCGGATGGTGTTCTGCTGACTTCGACTGCGAATGTTGTGGCTCGAAGACCTCCTCAATCCCACCAACACGTCTTCCTATGAGGAAGCGGTGCCTGGGGAATCTGTGGTGGGCTCTCCTATTTCTGCGGCTGAAGTTGCTGAGGTAGTTAAAAAGCTCCTCGGTAGAAAGGCCCCGGGGGTAGATGAGACCCGCCTGGAGTTCCTTAAGGCTCTGGATGCTGTGGGGCTGTCTTGGTTGACAAGACTCTGCAGCATTGCGTGGACATCGGGGGCGGTACCTCTGGATTAGCAGATCGGGGTGGTGTTCCCTCTCTTTAAGAAGGGGGACCGGAGGATGTGTTCCAACTATCGCGGGATCACACTCCTCTGCCTTCCCGGTAAGGTTTATTCAGGTGTACTGGAGAGGAGACTATGCCGGATAGTCGAGCCTCGGATTCAGGAGGAACAGTGTGGTTTTCGTCCTGGTCGTGGAACGGTGGACCAGCTTTATATGTGCATGGGAGTTTGCCCAACCAGTCTACATGTGCTTTGTGGACTTGGAGAAGGCATTCGACCGTGTCCCTCGGGAAGTCCTGTGGGGAGTGCTCAGAGAGTATGGGGTACCGGACTGTCTTATTGTGGCGGTCCGCTCCCTGTATGATCAGTGTCAGAGCTTGGTCCAACCCTCACGTTTCCAGTGAGGGTTGGACTCCGCCAAGGCTGTCCTTTGTCACCGATTCTGTTCATAACTTTTATGGACAGAATTTCTAGGTGCAGTCAAGGCGTTGAGGCTTCATCTGGCCGGGATCTTCAGCTCTCACTGGATCGGTTCGCAACCGAGTGTGAAGCGACCAGAATGAGAATCAGCACCTCCAAGTCTGAGTCCATGGTTCTCGCCCGGAAAAGGATGGAGTGCCATCCCCAGGTTGGGGAGGAGACCCTGCCCCAAGTGGAGGAGTTCATGTACTTAGGAGTCTCGTTCACGAGTGGGGGAAGAGTGGATCGTGAGTTAGACAGGTAGATTGGCGCGGCGTCTTCAGTAATGCGGACGTTGTACCGATCCGTTGTGGTGAAGAAGGAGCTGAGCCGGAAGGCAAAGCTCTCAATTTACCGGTCGATCTACGTTCCCATCCTCACCTATGATCATGAGCTTTGGGTCATGACCGAAAAGATAAGATCACGGGTACAAGCGGCCGAAATGAGTTTCCTCCGCCGGGTGGCGGGGCTCTCCCTTAGAGATAGGGTGAGAAGCTCTGCCATCCAAGAGGAGCCGGTAGGAGGCCACGGGGAAGATCCAGGACACGTTGGGAAGACTATGTCTCCCGGCTGGCCTGGGAACGCCTCGGGATCCCCCGGAAAGAGCTAAACGAAGTTTCTAGGGAGAGGGAAGTCTGGGCTTCCCTGTTTAGGCTGCTGCCCCCGCTACCCGACCTCGGATAAGCGGAAGAAGATGGATGGATGGTTGGATGGTCTAAGAATCATCATAATTTACTGTAATGTATGTTTAATGCAGTAACGCATTAAACACCAGGTGAGGCATACATACTTTTTATCTTTACTTAAATTCATATGTGCAGCTCTTGTCATTGTTAATTTAGGTTGCACATTAGAGTTACAAGAAAAAAGGGAGTTATTCGCTTTCATAAAAACGTTATCATAATGATATTATGATATGATAAACGGGTCCAAAAACTATTTGATGAAGTTATTGTTAAATCATTTTTGGACCCATTTGCTTTAAACAAAAAATAAATCAAGTTTTCTGAGTGTATCTTACCTTTCTTTATTTGTATCTGAAGTAGCAATAGCTATCCTCCATGAAAACGTACTTTGTATGATCGCATTTATTTTGTCTTTAAATCCAGTTTAGAGAAGTATTTAATTTTAGATACAGTATATAATCCGGCATATTGGCAGAAACATTCATTTAATTCAATTTCATTTTAAGAAATTAAACAATATTTTTGGATCTGACAAAAAATACCCACAAACGCTGGCTTACTCTAATAAAAATCCCATGTTTTATATAAATACAGTTAAAAAAAAAGAAAAGAAAAAAATGCTGGCTTCCGCTGGAGAGACCTGTGTCTGCTAGCTTGAGCGCCCCCATTTCTCCCAGTGTGGCGAGTCAGAGTACTGCTGAGGCATTGAACTGCAAGTTGACAATATATTGCCCCCTACCTTGAGGCAGAGGTACTTGCTGCCTCAAGACCTGCCTTTTCCACGTGGCAGCAAGCATGCGCCCCCTCGCACGCACGCCCAATACACACTGTGTGTAGCCGTGGAAGCACCGCCTGTGTCTGCCTCACTTCTCATCTGCTGCATTGTTTTGATCAGGAAACATGGAATTTCCGCAATTTTGTCCATGAAAATTATCAAAATATACAGGAACCACATCAAAATCCAATAGACAGCATAAACCAAAAGAGAAATATTAAAACTTATTGTTTTTTATTACTTCATTTTGGAACATCCCATGGTTAAGCCACCTGGTTGCAGGTGAGGCACTGCCTCACTTGCCTCCCCTGACAGCACGTCACCCGTTTAATGTATCATAAGATTTTTTTGCTAAAATACGGCCACTAATTTTTTTTTTTTGTTTTATTTTGAAAAGTATCCAAAAGTAACTGAATACATTTTGGTGCCTGTACCGGTACCAAAATATTGGTATCAGGACAACCTTAGTACACCAAATCACCAAATAATTCCCGAGCGCGGTGAATGCTGCTGCTCACTGCTCCCCTCACCTCCCAGGGGGTGAACATGGTGATGGGTCAAATGCAGCTGACACATGTGACAATCGTTGGGACTTTAACTCTAACTTTAGTCCCCATCAATATTTTGGGCCTCTGATCCAATCCAGTTTCAAGGCCCGATCCGATACTTCGACAACAGATTATGGGACCAAAACCGTTTTTATAGCAAGTAACAAAAGTAAACAATAAAACATTTGATAAAGCTTATCTGAATAAATCATTAATCATTAAAATGAGATGATTGTCGTATTGGATATTACATACAACTTTATTTTTTAACAATATAAAGTGGGTTGTGCATAAAAATATAAATACAAAATAAATAAAATAAATATAAACAAAAAGTAGGATTGGCTCCCTTTGGGTTTTACCCCCAAAGCCTTCCGGTATTCTAAAAGTACTCCCTGAGTTTGTAAAAAAATAACAAATAATGACCAAAAATACTTTTGTAATGATAAAATATTACTAGATATTATCAACATCTAGAGTGATCACCCCTTCTTTACATTGAAACTTTAGCGGTTAGCTTCTTATGTTGTCATGCTCTATGTATGTGTGTGGTATACTTAGCCATTCATTTTCCTCTAATCCTACAGTGATAATGATAAATGGAAGAAAAATGCTTTATTTTCCGCCGTGTTGGAGAGGATCTTAGAAGTGGCTTCGCACTGTGGATAGACGACACGTTCGTCGCAGCTTGCTCTCAAAATCCCGCCGGTGTTCTAGCGAGACACACACCCTCCTGGAATGAATGCATGCCTGTCATAACGAATATAGAAATGTTTTCATGTCTCACTTTTTCGTGTTTGTACAATACAATTCTTTAAAAAAATGCAAATATCGACCCTCAATCCGATCAGGACATTTATAGTGCGACGATGAAAATTGGCTTGGTCTGTGAAGTCTTTGGATTGTGCAATGTTTGCCACGTTCTGCCCCCGTTCCCACATTGTGATGAATGGCAGCAGGTCAGGAATTTCACGGTGGCCATCGCCCTCATTGCCCCTCTGTTTCATCTCTTTTGCGATTTTCATGTCAACGGCTTCTTTGATCAGTGGTGGGTTTCATTCTGCGTCGTATGAACCGCCAAAGACCCACACGGACCAAGTTAAAACAAACGCACGCAGCAGCCTGTGATCGGGATGTGCTAACGTCTCCGACCCCTTAAAGCCAAGTGCACTGAATGAAGAAGTCAAAAGAGCTGAGCTCAATTTTGATTATTAGTTGGAGCAAAACAAGACAATAAATTCCATCCATCCATCCATCCATCCATTTCTACCGCTTGTCCCTTGCGGGGTCGCAGGGGTCGATGGAGCCTATCGGAAGGCAGCACACACCCTGGACAAGTCGCCACCTCATCAAATTCTCAACATATAATATGTAACACACTGTTCATCTATAGCAACGCAACGTGACCACATGTGCAGGTTTTGCAGTTTTCTCGAACCCACTCCACCACTCTAGTTTAACGTGAACCGCGTGCAGAAAACACTACTATGAAGCCCCAACATGTTATCTTCATTGCGGGCCAAGGAACATTTAGCCTAAGTGTGGGTTCTTTTTGAATGTACTTCCTGATTTTATAAACATAATATACATAGGGACGGCGTGGCGCAGTGGTAGAGTGGCTGTGCGCAACCCGAGGGTCCCTGGTTCAAATCCCACCTAGTACCAACCTCGTCACGTCCGTTGTGTCCTGAGCAAGACACTTCACCCTTGCTCCTGATGGGTGCTGGTTGGCGCCTTGCATGGCAGCTCCCTCCATCAGTGTGTGTGAATGTGTGTATGAATGGGTAAATGTGGAAGTAATGTCAAAGCGCTTTGAGTACCTTGGAGGTAGAAAAGCGCTATACAAGTACAACCCATTTATAACCCATTTATTTAAAAAAAACGAAAGGTGTTGTGATGCCAAAGAATATCGACGTCATCATAGTAGTATCGACTAGATATGTGCCTGTACTTGGTATCATTACAGTGGATGGTAGGTGTAGATCCACCAATGGCGTTTGTTTACATTTTGATGCCGGCGAGCTACGGTGTGTAGTGAAGCATGTTCAGCTATTCCTTTTCCTGCAGGGATGATACTTGTAAGAAACTTACTTTATTTGTCGCCATGGAGCCACGGATTAGTGATTTAGAAGTAGTTAAAACACTGCAGACGGTGAATGGAATTTAGTTCCTAAGTCATGTCTTAAAGCACCTCTTCCTGCGGGCGTTTCAGTGCTCTAATTTCACCTTTATCTTTAGTTTTTAAGCCAAAAGGCGTCCGTTCTCCCTTTTCTGTCTACACACTGTGTCTGCTTGTAAGTACTCTTTGATTGTGCGCTGACGAACACTCTCGTCTACTCGTAAGTCAGCAATTTCATGACGTGACTTTGACGATACCGTTCCAGAGATGGTATCGTACCGAAAAGTATTCATTAGTAGGGATAATGTTCGTTAAGAAATTATCTCACTATTATGTTAGAGACACTATAGACTGGACTTTCACTATATTATGTTAGACCCACTCGACGTCCATTACACCAGGTTCCCCTAGGGGAGGTAGGGAGGGGGTTACCCACATTTGCGGTCCTCTCCAAGGTTTCTCATGGTTATTCTCATCGATGTCCCACTAGGTTGTAAGTTTTTCCTTGCCCTTATGTGGGCGCTGATCCGCGGCTGTCGTTATGGCTTGTGCTGCCCTTTGAGACACTTGTGATTTAGGGCTATATAAATAAACATTGATTGATCGATGACAGGAAGGGTTCTTATCGTGGGCAAAATAATACTTCAGCAAGGGTTCTATTTTGAATATCCTGTAGGCTAGTTTCAAAGACTTCAGTTTCTTATGTTCAGAAATAGCAGGTGTGCAATCTAAATAGGTTCATTAGGTCTTTAAAAAATGATGCGCTTTTTTTATTCTTATAGCCAGACCTTTGTTTATTTCCGTACCGTACCAGATGGCGCTGTCAGCCTGCTACTACGAGCAGAAAGTCAGTGCCAAAAACTTTTTCAATCAGCTGGCCAGACACGTCACAGCAACATCACGTGAAAACCTCCGAGGAAGGCAATATCTGTGGCCGAAACAATCATGTACTGAAAAAAGCAGGTGTGCAAGTTTGTAGTGGGGCACAAAATGACACTTCTATAGAGCCAAGTAAAATTTAAAATGACAGACGTTTTGTCAGTTGTTAATAACCAAAGCTACATAGTTGTTTGATACTGCATTTGATACTGTTTGTCTCTGTAGAACAGCTAGGTTAAAGCTGGGACAGAATAGAATAAGGGAAGTCTTAAAGGCAAAAGAAGTCAGAGGACTGACCAAATCTAATAATAATAATAATAATAATGGATTAGATTTATATCGCGCTTTTCTATTGTTAGATACTCAAAGCGCTCACAGAGAAGTGGGAACCCATCATTCATTCACACCTGGTGGTGGTAAGCTACATCAGTAGCCACAGCTGCCCTGGGGTAGACTGACGGAAGCGTGGCTGCCAGTTTGTGCCTACGGCCCCTCCGACCACCACCAATCATTCATTCATCATTTATTCACCAGTGTGAGCGGCACCGGGGGCAAAGGGTGAAGTGTCCTGCCCAAGGACACAACGGCAGCGACTTTGATGTCAATAGGTGGGAAGCGAACCTGCAACCCTCAGGTTTCTGGCACGGCCGCTCTACGCACTACGCCATGCCGCCCCAAACGGCGTAGTATCTCTGTAGAACAGCTAGGTTCTACAGGCTGTTTGTGGCCTTAAATAGGATTTTGTTCTAAATGACTACATCACCCCCCCCCTTACAGGGAGAATCGTTCCACGAAGGATGCGGTCTCACTAGTTCTGACTCACCTACAGCACCCTAAAACCTATGTTGGAACGCTAGTTGTGGACTTTAGTTCGGATTTGCTAGCACTGAAACTCCACAAACTGGGACTGTCTACTCCACTCTACTTGTGGATCACAGTTTTCCTCACCAACCGACCACAGGTGGTGTAGATAGAGGACTCCACATCTTCCCCTCTAATCAACAAATATGGTTGTAAAGTTTGCGGATGACACACCCATGTAGTGGGTTGCATATCCAATAATAATGAGACCCATTACAGAGCCATAACCTCGTCCTGCACACCAGCAAAACTACAGAGGTCATAGTGGACTACAGGAGGTCCAGGACGACCGAACACACTCCTCTATGTATACAGGGGAAGGCGGTACAGCGTGTGGACATCAAGTTCCTGGGCGTTCACATCGCCGCTTAAAACCAGACACCTGGTGAAGAAAGCCCAACAATAGCTGAAAGGTGCAGGACTTTCCTCTCATTTGCGTGTGAACTTTTACAGAGCATCTATAGAACGCATCCTATGTCCAAGCACAACCGTTTGTAAGAGTAAGGACTTTACCTGAGTGGTGAAGAAAAGTTCAGTAGATCACGGGCTGTTGTCTTGCTGAGGTAGACTCAGTTCATAGCTCACGAGTCCAGAGGAAGGCCAGATGTATTGCCAAGGATACCAACCACCCAGGAAATGGATTGTTTGTACGACTTCCACCAGGAAAGCGGTACAGGTACATTACAACTTGCATGACAAGTCTTAGAAATATCCATCCATCCATTTTCTACCGCTTATTCCTTTTGGGGTCGCGGGGGGCGCTTGCGCCTATCTCAGCTACAATCGGATGGAAGGCGGAGTACACCCTGGACAAGTCACCACCTAGTTTTTCCCAAAAAGCTGTGAATTCAATCGTCCCCATGCATTAAGGACTCTAACCCCGAAGCAGGAATTCACACTTCTGTATATTGTTAGTGTTCATGCAGTTTTACCTGCCGTTGTTTGTCCCTGGTCATCTAAGTACAAGACTATTATTTAAAGGGCGCCTTTCTTTTTTCTGTTGTTTTTTTCTTTGCTAGTATTTATATGTTTCCTTAAGTTGAGAACCTCACTGAAAATGTTGTTCAGTTTGCATTATGAAAACAAATAATCTTGAATCCGTCACAATGCTGGCGTTCGAAGCTATTCTAATTTAGCAATTATCTCTATGGGATTTTGAATGGGGGCAACACTGTTTGGATTTTGTATGTTCTCACCGTGACTGTGTGGGTTCCCTCTGGGTACTCAGGCTTCCTCCCACCTCCAAAGACATGCACCTGGGTACAGGTTGATTGTGTTATGATCCGCTGCCCAGATCATAGCATATACTGATTTTGTTCCGTTTTGGTATTATGTTCTGCTGATGTTTACCTTAGTTCCTGGTGGCACTTCCAGTTTATTCTGTTACTATAGTCACGCATTAGTGTCACCTGCCTTTTGTTTTTGACTCACACCTTTTTGTAATTACTGTCCTTATTTAAGCCTGCCTTTTCCGTTAACTCGTCCTTACTTCCTAGTTTTGTTACACGTAACAAGTGACGACGCTGATTCCCGATTCTGGTAAACCTGCTTTTGTATTTGCTAGCTTCCACGCTATGCTTATGGTTTTTTCTACCTCCCAAGCTAGTTCTGTTGGTTTTGCCTTTTGTTCCTCGTGCCAGTTTTTCTGTTCTTAGTCTTTTTTTAGTTTAAATAAATCTATTTAACTGCATCTCGAGAGAACGACCCGCATCACCGTGCCCAGCAAACGTCACAGATTGGCAGCACTAAATGGGCCCTAAGTGTGAATGTTGTCTGTGTTGGCCTTGCCATGAGATAGCGACTTGTCCAGGGTGTACACTGCCTTCCGCTTGTGTGCAGCTGGGTTAGGCTCCAGTACCCCCCACAACCCCCGTGACCCTGAGATGGACAAGCGGTAGTAAATGGATGGATGGATGTTGACTCACCGCTGAATAAAAGTTTAGCAGAGACAAAGTACAATTATACCTATGAGACAATATAGTCCATCAAAGTAAGACGAGCAAACATCAGCAGAGCATGACGCCCATGGTGATGATCAGCTACTAAAGTGACTCATGGTCACCATAAAAACCACATATTTCCCTTCCCCCCCAGGTTGCTTTGGCTCTAAATAACTACATTTCACTCCACTGGAGACCTGATATCTTTAGAATTCAGTTTAAGATTTGATTATGTTTTTTAAATCTCTCAATGGTCTGGCTCCACCATATCTCAACTCATCTCAACCCATCTGACCTGGGATTTTTAGAGTGCCCAAAGCCGAGACTGAAGAGGAACGCTCTTTCTCTAACTCTCAGAGATGCTACATTTATCAAGACTTTTAAATATTCACTAAACCTTGAGCTTGAACTGTTTTTATAGTCATTCCTTGTTTTATTTCTACTTCCTAATTATTATTATTTTTAACCGTTTTATTGTTCGGTCCGTTTTGTTGTTTATAAACCCTTCTGTATTTATTGTCATTATTAAATTTTTTTTTTTACCTGTTTTTAAAATGTACAAAACTTTGGGGCAATAATGGCTGTTTTAAAATTGTGTTATATAAAGGGACAAGCGGTAGAAAATAGAGAAGGAGCAACGACACACGGTTATGTCCAACACACAATATGTGTCATTTACAGTTGTATCACCTTTTTTGTCACTGAAAAGGGGCTTCAAATACTTTCTTTAGGTCTACATTGCATGTATTATCAATCAATCAATCAATCAATGTTTACTTATATAGCCCTAAATCACTAGTGTCTCAAAGGGCTGCACAAACCACCACGACATCCTCGGTAGGCCCACATAAGGGCAAGGAAAACTCACACCCAGTGGGACATCGGTGACAATAATGACTATGAGAACTTTAGAGAGGAGGAAAGCAATGGATGTCGAGCGGATCTAACATGGTACTGTGAAAGTTCAATCCACAATGGATACAACACAGTCGCGAGAGTCCAGTCCAAAGCGGATCCAACACAGCAGCGAGAGTCCCGTTCACAGCGGAGCCAGCAGGAAACCATCCCAAGCGTAGGCGGACCAGCAGCGCAGAGATGTCCCCAGCCGATACACAGGCGAGCAGTACATGGCCACCGGATCGGACCGGACCCCCTCCACACGGGAGAGTGGGACATAGAAGAAAAAGAAAAGAAACGGCAGATCAACTGGTCTAAAAAGGGAGTACATTTAAAGGCTAGAGTATACAAATGAGTTTTAAGGTGAGACTTAAATGCTTCTACTGAGGTGGCATCGCGAACTGTTACCGGGAGGGTATTCCAGAGTACTGGAGCCCGAACGGAAAATGCTCTATAGCCCGCAGACTTTTTTTGGGCTTTGGGAATCACTAATAAGCCGGAGTCCTTTGAACGCAGATTTCTTGCCGGGACATATGGTACAATACAATCGGCAAGATAAGATGGAGCTAGACCGTGTAGTATTTTATACGTAAGTAGTAAAACCTTAAAGTCACATCTTAAGTGCACAGGAAGCCAGTGCAGGTGAGCCAGTACAGGCGTAATGTGATCAAACTTTCTTGTTCTTGTCAAAAGTCTAGCAGCCGCATTTTGTACCAACTGTAATCTTTTAATGCTAGACATGGGGAGACCCGAAAATAATACGTTACAGTAGTCGAGGCGAGACGTAACAAACGCATGGATAATGATCTCAGCGTCTTTAGTGGACAGAATGGAGCGAATTTTAGCGATGTTATGGAGATGAAAGAAGGCCGTTTTAGTAACGCTTTTAATGTGTGCCTCAAAGGAGAGAGTTGGGTCGAAGATAATACCCAGATTCTTTACCGTGTCGCCTTGTTTAATTGTTTGGTTGTCAAATGTTAGAGTTGTATTATTAAATAGAGTTCGGTGTCTAGCAGGACCGATAATCAGCATTTCCGTTTTTTTGGCGTTGAGTTGCAAAAAGTTAGCGGACATCCATTGTTTAATTTCATTAAGACACGCCTCCAGCTGACTACAATCCGGCGTGTTGGTCAGCTTTAGGGGCATGTAGAGTTGGGTGTCATCAGCATAACAGTGAAAGCTAATACCGTATTTGCGTATGATGTCACCTAGCGGCAGCATGTAGATGCTGAAGAGTGCAGGGCCAAGGACCGAACCCTGGGGAACTCCACACGTTACCTTAACGTAGTCCGAGGTCACATTGTTATGGGAGACCCACTGCATCCTATCAGTAAGATAAGAGTTAAACCAAGACAGGGCTAAGTCTGACATACCAATTCGTGTTTTGATACGTTCTAATAAAATATTATGATCGACGGTATCGAAAGCAGCGCTAAGATCGAGGAGCAGCAACATAGATGACGCATCAGAATCCATCGTTAGCAATAGATCATTAGTCATTTTTGCAAGGGCTGTCTCCGTGGAGTGATTTGCCCTGAAACCGGATTGAAAGGTTTCACATAGATTGTTAGACGCTAAGTGTTCATTTAACTGCTCCGCAACAATTTTTTCAAGGATTTTTGAAATAAAGGGAAGGTGAGACACCGGTCGGTAATTTACCATGAGGTCAGGATCGAGGTTAGGTCTTTTAAGAAGAGGATGAATAACCGCTTTTTTGAATGCTAGGGGAACAGTGCCCGAGGAGAGTGATAAGTTTATAATATTTAGCACTGATGGACCTAATAATACAAAGAGCTCCTTGATCAGTTTCCCAGGAAGAGGGTCAAGTAAACATGTTGTCTGTTTTATTCCATTTACACGTTGTAACAATTCCTCTAATGTTATTTCCTCAAAACGAGAGAAACTATTTTGGAGGGCAGAATCCGCCGTATATACCATCGTGTCAGTGTTAATAGAACCCCGTTGTAGCTGGGACGCATTGTCTTTAATCTCCTTTCTAATGACTTCAATTTTCTTACTAAAGAATTGCATAAAGTCATCAGCTGAGTGGGTTGAGCTACTGGAAGGAGTCCCTTGTTGGGTTAGCGATGCTACCGTACTAAACAAAAATTTAGGATCGTTTTTATTACGGTGGATGAGATTTGAGTAATATTTAGCTTTTGCTAAGGTAAGCATGCGTTTATAAGTTATTAAACCATCACTCCATGCTTGATGGTGCACCTCAAGTTTAGTCGTGCGCCATTTGCGTTCCAGCTTTCTACAAAATAATTTCTGAGCTCTAGTTTCTTCTGTAAACCACGGGGTGCGCTTTTTTGGAGCCTTTTTTAACTTTAGCGGTGCTATGTTATCAATGGTTTCGCGCAGGGCCTCGTTAAAGTTGTTAGTGAGGTTATCAATAGAGCCCACATACTTTGGGAATGGTGCCATTACCGAGGGCAGTAGGTCAGCAAGAGTTGTCGTTGTGGCTGTATTAATGTTGCGGCTGCTATAGCAGTTATTATTATTATTAGTTTGACGAACATGCGTCTGAACCTCGAATTTTATAAGGTAATGATCGGACAATACTTTAGTATACGGGAGTATCGTAACTTTGGAAACGGTGATGCCCCTGACAAGCACTAGGTCTATCGTATTACCGTTGCGATGCGTGGGTTCATTTATTATTTGTGTGAGACCACAGCTATCAATTACAGTCTGGAGCGCTACGCACGGTGGGTCCGATGGGGTATTCATATGGATATTAAAGTCCCCCATTATGATTATATTATCGGCGTGTGTCACTAGATCAGCAACGAACTCTGAGAATTCATTAATAAAGTCCGAATAGGGCCCTGGGGGGCGGTAGATAACAGCCAGGTGTAGAGGCAGCGGTGTGACAGACCTCATAGTAAGCACCTCAAACGATTTATATTTATTATTTATGTTAGGACTAAGGTTAAAGTTTTCGTTGTATATTAGTGCGACCCCCCCACCCCTTTTGAGCGGACGGGCAATATGCGCATGTGTAAAGTTAGGAGGACATGCCTCATTTAGCGCAAAAAAGTCGTTTGGTTTAAGCCAGGTTTCGCTGAGACCGATGACGTTAAGATTGTTGTCTCTGATAATATCATTAACTAACAACGTTTTAGGAGACAATGATCTTATGTTTAGAAAACCTATATTATAGGTAGTGGGCTGTTTTAGGGAGTTTTTGATCAAATTATCCGTAGTAGCAATATTAATAATGTTGTGTTTATTATGCCCAGTGCATTTAGTATAGTTACGACCATATCTAGGAATTGATACGACAGGAATTTTCCGATTGTTTGATTGTTGCTTTGATAAACTGCACGCATCATGGTTAGCCACCTCAGTAACGGGGATTTTCCGATTGTTTGTTTGTTGCTTTGATAAACTGCACACATCATGGTTAGCCACCTCAGTAACGGGGATTTTCCGATTGTTTGTTTGTCCCAATGATCCTAGGAGCTATGTTGTCTGGGGGTTTTCATGCCCCCTGGTAGGGTCTCCCAAGACAAACAGGTCCTAGGTGAGTGATCAGACAAAGAGCAGCTCAAAGACTTCTATGGAATTACAACGAAATGAACCCAGATTTCCCTCGCCCGGACGTGGGTCACCGGGGCCCCGCTCTGGAGCCAGGCCCGGAGTTGGGGCACGATGGCGAGCGCCTGGTGGTCGGGCCTGTTCCCATGGGGCCCGGCCGGGCACAGTCCGAAGAGGCAACGTGGGTCATCCCTCCAATGGGCTCACCACTCATAGGAGGGGCCATAGAGGTCGGGTGCATTGTGAGCTGGGCGACAGCCGAAGGCAGGGCACTTGGCGGTCCGATCCTCGGCTACAGAAGCTAGCTCTTGGGACGTGGAACGTCACCTCACTGGGGGGGAAGGAGCCTGAGCTAGTGCGCGAGGTAGAGAAGTTCCGGCTGGATATAGTCGGACTCACCTCGACGCACAGCAAGGGCTCTGGAACCAGTTCTCTCGAGAGGGACTGGACCCTCTTCCACTCTGGCGTTGCCGGCAGTGAGAGGCGACGGGCTGGGGTGGCAATTCTGGTTGCCCCCCGGCTCAAAGCCTGTACGTTTGAGTTCAACCCAGTGGACGAGAGGGTAGCTTCCCTTCGCCTTCGGGTGGGGGGACGGGTCCTAACTGTTGTTTGTGCTTACGCACCAAACAGCAGTTCAGAATACCCACCCTTTTTGGGTACACTCGAGGGAGTACTGGAAAGTGCTCCTCCGGGTGATTCCCTTGTCCTACCGGGAGACTTCAACGCTCATGTTGAAAACGACAGTGAAACCTGGAGAGGCGTGATTGGGAAGAATGGTCGCCCGGATCTAAACCCGAGTGGTGTTTTGTTATTGGACTTTTGTGCTCGTCACAGTTTGTCGATAACAAACACCATGTTCAAACATAAGGGTGTCCATATGTGCACTTGGCACCAGGACACCCTAGGCCGCAGTTCCATGATCGACTTTGTAGTTGTGTCATCGGATTTGCGGCCTTATGTTTTGGACACTCGGGTGAAGAGAGGGGCGGAGCTTTCTACCGATCACCACCTGGTGGTGAGTTGGCTGCGATGGTGGGGGAGGATGCCGGACAGACCTGGCAGGCCCAAGCGCATTGTGAGGGTCTGCTGGGAACGTCTGGCAGAGTCTCCTGTCAGACAAAGTTTCAATTCACACCTCCGGGAGAACTTTGAACATGTCACGAGGGAGGTGCGGGACATTGAGTCCGAGTGGACCATGTTCCGAACCTCTATTGTCGAGGCGGCTGATTGGAGCTGTGGCCGCAAGGTTGTTGGTGCCTGTCGTGGCGGTAATCCCAGAACCCGTTGGTGGACACCAGCAGTGAGGGATGCCGTCAAGCTGAAGAAGGAGTCCTATCGGGTTCTTTTGGCTCATAGGACTCCGGAGGCAGTGGACGGGTACCGACGGGCCAAGCGGTGTGCAGCTTTAGCGGTCGCGGAGGCAAAAACTCGGACATGGGAAGAGTTCGGGGAAGCCATGGAAAACGACTTCCGGACGGCTTCGAAGCGATTCTGGACCACCATACGGCGCCTCAGGAAGGGGAAGCAGTGCACTATCAACACCGTGTATGGTGCGGATGGTGTTCTGCTGACTTCGACTGCGGATGTTGTGGATCGGTGGAGGGAATACTTCGAAGACCTCCTCAATCCCACCAACACGTCTTTCTTTGAGGAAGCGGTGCCTGGGGAATCTGTAGTGGACTCTCCTATTTCTGGGGCTGAGGTCGCTGAGGTAGTTAAAAAGCTCCTCGGCGGCAAGGCCCCGGGGGTGGATGAGATCCGCCCGGAGTTCCTTAAGGCTCTGGATGCTGTGGGGCTGTCTTGGTTGACAAGACTCTGCAGCATCGCGTGGACATCGGGGGCGGTACCTCTGGATTGGCAGACCGGGGTGGTGGTCCCTCTCTTTAAGAAGGGGGACCGGAGGGTGTGTTCCAACTATCGTGGGATCACACTCCTCAGCCTTCCCGGTAAGGTTTATTCAGGTGTACTGGAGAGGAGGCTTCGCCGGATAGTCGAACCTCGGATTCAGGAGGAACAGTGTGGTTTTCGTCCTGGTCGTGGAACTGTGGACCAGCTCTATACTCTCGGCAGGGTTCTTGAGGGTGCATGGGAGTTTGCCCAACCAGTCTACATGTGCTTTGTGGACTTGGAGAAGGCATTCGACCGTGTCCCTCGGGAAGTCCTGTGGGGAGTGCTCAGAGAGTATGGGGTGTCGGAATGTCTTATTGTGGCAGTCCGCTCCCTGTATGATCAGTGCCAGAGCTTGGTCCGCATTGCTGGCAGTAAGTCGGACACGTTTCCAGTGAAGGTTGGACTCCGCCAAGGCTGTCCTTTGTCACCGATTCTGTTCATAACTTTTATGGACAGAATTTCTAGGCGCCGTCAAGGCGTTGAGGGGTTCCGGTTTGGTGGCCACGGGATTAGGTCTCTGCTTTTTGCAGATGATGTAGTCCTGATGGCTTCATCTGGCCGGGATCTTCAGCTCTCACTGGATCGGTTCGCAGCCGAGTGTGAAGCGACCGGAATGAGAATCAGCACCTCCAAGTCCGAGTCCATGGTTCTCGCCCGGAAAAGGGTGGAGTGCCATCTCCGGGTTGGGGAGGAGACCCTGCCCCAAGTGGAGGAGTTCAAGTACCTAGGAGTCTTGTTCACGAGTGGGGGAAGAGTGGATCGTGAGATCGACAGGCGGATCGGTGCGGCGTCTTCAGTAATGCGGACGTTGTATCGATCCGTTGTGGTGAAGAAGGAGCTGAGCCGGAAGGCAAAGCTCTCAATTTACCGGTCGATCTACGTTCCCATCCTCACCTATGGTCATGAGCTTTGGGTCATGACCGAAAGGATAAGATCACGGGTACAAGCGGCCGAAATGAGTTTCCTCCGCCGGGTGGTGGGGCTCTCCCTTAGAGATAGGGTGAGAAGCTCTGCCATCCGGGAGGAGCTCAACGTAAAGCCGCTGCTCCTCCACATCGAGAGGAGCCAGATGAGGTGGTTCGGGCATCTGGTCAGGATGCCACCCGAACGCCTCCCTAGGGATGTGTTTAGGGCACGTCCAGCTGGTAGGAGGCCACGGGGAAGACCCAGGACACGTTGGAAAGACTATGTCTCCCGGCTGGCCTGGGAACGCCTCGGGATCCCCCGGGAAGAGCTAGACGAAGTGGCTGGAGATAGGGAAGTCTGGGCTTCCCTGCTTAGGCTGCTGCCCCCGCGACCCGACCTCGGATAAGCGGAAGATGATGGATGGATGGATGGATGTTTGTTGCTTTGATAAACTGCACGCATCATAGTTAGCCACCTCAGTAAAACACATGTCCAACTCTGAAACACTCAAAGCAGAAAAGACTTGTTCTAATTTAACTGACTCCTTACCCAGACCAGTAGTCTCGCATTTTCCATCTAAATCCGTCTTCGGGATGGAGGAAAGTGGTGTTCTGTGGGGATTAGCCTTCTGCTTTGTTTTTAGCCCCGCTCGGCATCCGCGTTTCCGATCACACCGCTGGCGTCTGCTCCGTAGACGGCCCCCGCTGCTACTAGACTCCCCTGCTTCACAGGCCGCTGGATGTAGCCGCCGACGTATTCCCATGCTAGTTAGCAAGTCTAGCACGCAAGTGTCTATCAGTCCAAAACGGCCCGATATGTCCACATCCAGAAGTGTCTGGCGGTCGTACGTGATCACGGAGTGACCACGATGTGAGCCAGCCATAAAGTTTGTGGAATTGTCCGGTATTTCTGTATTAGATATGTTTTGGTATAAAAACCCCGTTTCCATACGAGTTGGGAAATTGTGTTAGATGTAAATATAAACGGAATACAAAGATTTGCAAATAATTTTCAACCCATATTCAGTTGAATATGCTACAAAGACAACATATTTGATGTTCAAACTGATAAACATTTTTTTTTTGTGCAAATAATCATTAACTTTAGAATTTGATGCCAGCAACACGTGACAAAGAAGTTGGGAAAGGTGGCAATAAATACTGATAAAGTTGAGGAATGCTCATCAAACACTTATATGGAACATCCCACAGGTGTGCAGGCTAATTGGGAACAGTTGGGTGCCATGATTGGGTATGAAAGCAGCTTACATGGTATGCTAAGTAATTCACAAACAAGGATGGGGTGAGGGTCACCAATTTGTAAGCAAATTGTCGAATAGTTTTAGAACAACATTTCTCAACGAGCTATTGCAAGGAATTTGGGGATTTTACCATCTACGGTCTGTAAAAACATCAAAAAGTTCAGAGAATCTGGAGAAACCACTGCACGTAAGCTATGATATTACGGAGTTTTGAGCCCTCAGGCGGTACTGCAGCAAAAACCGACATCAGTGTGTAAAGGATATCACCACATGAGCTCAGGAACACTTCATAAAACCACTGTCAGTAACTACAGTTGGTCGCTACATCTGTAAGTGCAAGTTAAAGCTACTATGCAAACCCATTTATCAACAATGTCTTTGAAATGCTGCCGGCTTGGCTGGGCCCGAGCTCACCTAAGATGGACTGATGCAAAGTGGAAAGGTGTTCTGTTGTCTGACGAGTCCACATTTCAAATTATATTTGGAAACAGAGGATGCGGTTTCCTCCAGAAAAAAGAGGAAAATAACTATTCGGATTGTTATAGGCACAAAGTTCAAAAGCCAGCATCTGTGATGGTATGGGGGTGTGTTAGTGTCCAAGGCATGGGTAACTTACACATCTGTGAAGGCACCATTAATGCTGAACGGTCCTTACAGGTTTCAATTGAATATGGGTTGAAAAGAATTTGCAAATCATTGTAGTCCGTTTATATTTACATCTAACACAATTTCCAAACTTATATGGAAACGGGGTTTGTATGTTTTGCCTACATTTTGCTCCACAGTCTTTTTTTAAAACCCTTTTTTTTAGTTTGTCTGGAAGATGTTTTTTAGTGGAGGCGTTCATAAATTGTAAATGAAACAACTCTAAGAATAGATGAAAATAACACTTTATTTTACCCTATTTTGTGTTTCAAAAACTAGGGTGAGGAGCCACTCTCCCTTAGCTTAACTTAATGTAAACATAAGTACATCCAGCTCACCCTGACATCACAGCGTAGCCAGACTGAAAAACCACACAAACGGAGATATCCAAAACTGAGCACGAGCTCACACCAAAATACACAAACCTTTTGATTTGGTGCTTTGGAATGGTCTGTGAATGTTTTCATTCATCCAGGTCGTTGTCATCTCAGGAATTCAATCGATCACAACTGGACTGTTTGGTTTTTCTTAGAAGATGTTTAGCCTCTCATCCAAGTAGACTTCATGTTAATAGACTTAGATCTGTCAGATCTAGACCTAGACTTAGATTGGTCAGATCTAGTCTTAGATTGGTCAAATCCAAGGTAGCCACTGGAGCCAGTACCTCAGTAGGCTTAATCAATTAATCCTGATAGACTTAGATTGGTCAGATCTGGTGTTAGACTCAGTCTGGTCAGATCTAGTCTTGGACTTATATTGGTCAGATCCAGTCTAGTGGTTAGTACCAATACCTCAGTAGGTTTAATCAGTTCACGTTCTTAGACTTATATTGGTCAGATCCAGTCTAGTGGTTAGTACCAATACCTCAGTAGGTTTAATCAGTTCACGTTCTTAGACTTAGATTGGTCAGATCTCACCTTAGACTCAGATTTGTCAAATTTTGTCTACTGGCTGGTTGCAATACCTCAGTAGGTTTCATCAGTTCATGCTCTCAGACTTAAATTGGTCAGATATCGTCTAGCGGTTAGTGCCAATACCTCAGTAGGCTTCATCAGTTCAAGCCGTTATAATTAGATTGGTCAGATCTAGTCTTAGACTTCAATTGGTCGGATCCATTCTAGCGGCTGGTGCCATACCTCAGTAGGTTTCATCAGTTCAAGCTCTTAGACTTACATTGGGCAGATCTGGTCTTACACTCAGATTGGTCAGATCTCCTCTAGTGGCTGGCGCCATAACCCCAAATATTTCTACTCCAAAACCATGAGCATGTGTCTGGGCAAGGATGGTTTTGCCTTATCGTAGTGAGAAAAACAACTGTTTTGATGCAAAAGAGCAATCCTACTGCCAAAGCCATCATCAGTGCTTTGGCATTGTTTAACATAAGTATCCAACAGTGTAAACAACATTTATAAGTGGGAAAAGACAACATTGATCATAGGGTTCAATTGAGACCATTTGAACAGTTTTGTGTGGTGTTGGGGACCAACTTTACGCAAGATTGTTTTGGCCGTTTTTCTCTTGACTTCTTTTCCAACATGTTGAATTGTAAAACTGCAAACATGATTGTGGAGGTCTTGCTCCTCCCAGGTTCTCTGGATGACCAATAACGGACATGACAGCCATGTTCATTTCTGTGAACAATGATTTATTTTGCAAAAAAATGTCCTTTTTGTGCTTTTCAGCCATATTAACGTTTCTCTCGCTCTCGCTCGTTCTCCACCATCAACCACCCCCTCTCCTTCCCGACTGTTGCCTTTAACAGAGCGACAAGTGATCAGACAAACACTCAGCTGTGTCATTTACGCACCCGTCACTAATCTTGAAGCTGGTTCTGACACACCCCGCTTCGCTGAAGGTCCGCAGCCAAGCCCCCCGACATTCCTCTACCGCCAGACTTAGGCCGGGACTCCGTCCGGCCGCGCCTACTCCCCATCCCACCCTCATGAGGGAGCGGGAAAGGAAGTCTGCCATGGCCATCTGTGCACCCGGTCTGTGAATCACTCTGAAGTTGTAGGGTTGCAAAGCTAGATACCAACAGGTGATCCGCGAGTTGGCATCTTTCATGCGGTGGAGCCACTGGAGGGGTTTGTGGTCCGAGTAGGAGCTGAATGAGCGCCCCAGGAGGTAGTATCGGAGGGCTCCAATCGCCCACCTGATGGCGAGGCAAAACTGGGACAAAACCGCTCCCAGTCCTCTGCCCGACGCGTCAGCCTGCAAACAAAACGGGAGAGAAAAATCAGGCACGTGCAGGACCGGCTTCTCGCAGAGGGCCTTCTTAAACCTCTCAAATGCCTGCTGACACTGCTCCGTCCACTGGAGCAGCTGTGGAGCACCTTTTCGGGACAGGTCAGTTATTGGGCTGGTCAGGTCCGAAAACGGGGGATAAACTTCCGGTAGTAACCCGCCAGACCCAAAAACTGCCTCACCTCTTTTTCGTCTTGGGGGTTGGCAGGCCACAATTGCTGTTGTTTTATCTACCTGCGGCCGCACCTGCCCTCCTCCCAAGTGGTATCCCAGATACTGTACTTCCCTTCGGCCAACTTTTTCCCAGCCGCTACTCTGGATGATGAACTCATCCAGGTAGGCAGCCGCGTATGCAGTGTGGGGTCGCAGTACCCGGTTCATGAGGCGCTGGAATGTGGCTGGCGCACCAACAAGCCAAACAGAAGTGTCACAAATTGGTACAAACCTTGCGGAGTGGAAAAGGCCATTTTTTTCCTTGGACTCTGGTGACAAGGGAATCTGCCAGTAGCCCTTGGTTAAATCCAGTGTCGTGAAAAAAAGAACAATGCCCAGGTGATGCAGGAGCTCATCGACCCGAGGCATTGGGTACGCGACAAAACTTAATATTTTGTTCACCTTGCGGTAATCCCCACAGAACCGCACACACCCATCTTTCTTCCCAACCAGAACAATGGGGCTGCACTACGCACTGTGGAATTCTTCTATTACCCCCAATTCCTGCATGGATTTTAATTCCTCCCGAACTACTTTGCATTTGTGTTCGGGGAGGCTATAGGACCGAGACCGCACCTTAACGCCTGGTCTCAATATGATGCTGGATGAGGTTCGTGCACCCGAGCCGAGGGGAGAACACATCAGAGAAGCGCTGCTGCAGCTTAGCAAAATCCGCTCTCTGCGCTAACGTGAGCTGATCGTCACAGAGGGGGGGAAGGGCGGACTAGAGCACGGGACCTATGGTCCGAACTCCTCCTCCTTCTCAACCACCGCCACCATGGAAACAGGCTCTGCCTCCTTTCTTGCTTTCAGGAGGTTTATATGATACATTTGGGTGGCTCCGCCCTGGTCCGAGCACCGGACCTCGTAGTCCACATCACCTACTTGCCGTGTGACCTCAAAGGGTCGTTGCCACCGGGCAAGTAATTTTGAGTTGAATGTTGGACGTAACACAAGCACTTTTTCTCCGGGTGAAAATGTTCTTAGCTGAGTCCTCCTGTTATATGCGCGTTGCTGACGTTCCTGGGCACAGAGCAAATTCTCGTGTGACAAGTGCCCCACCGTGTAGAGATTTGCTCGCATGTCCATGACGTATTGCATTTTGTTTTTGCTGGAGCTTGGACCCTCCTCCCAGCTTTCCTTAATTATGTTCAAAACCCCAAGTGGCTTCCTGCCGTATAATAATCAAAAAGGCGCAAAGTCTTTGCAGGCCTGACGTACTTCCCGCATTGCAAACAGTAGGGGATCCAGACATTTATCCCAATTTGGTTTGTCCTCGTGCGTAAACTTACGGATCATGGTTTTCAGCGTCTTATTTAGCCGCTCCACCAGGCCGTCTGTTTGTGGGTGGTATACGCTGGTGCAGATCGCTTTAATTCCCAATAATCCGTACAATTCCTTTACCGTGCGTGACATAAAGGACGTGCCTTTGTCAGTCAGAATCTCTTTTGGGATTCCAACTCGGGAGATGACGTGAAACAGGGACTGCGCTACACTTTTTGCAGAGATGGAGCGCAGTGGCACTGCTTCGGAATAGCGCTTTGTGTAATCCACCAGGACTAGCACAAAACGATACCCCTTGTGCTCGGGTGGAATGTTCTGATGAGGTCCATACCAATTCTTTCAAAGGGGACCTCAATGAGCGGCACTGGGCACAAGGGCGCCTTTGGGTTGGCCGCCGGGTTCAGTAGCTGACAGTCCGGGAAGGCAGCACACCAGCGGGGCACGTCTGCCCGGATGCCGGGCCAATAGAATCAGACCATGACCCGATTGAGTGTTTTATTATACCCTATGTGGCCAGCCACGGGACTGTAGTGCGCAGCCTGGAAAACCATTTCCCGGCGGTGTTTTGGGACCAGCACCTGGGTAATTTCCTCTTCTGTTTGAGTGTCATTGCTCACTCGGTCTAATCTATCTCTAATAACTGAGAAGTGAGGGAATACCCGCACGGTTCCCGGGCGCACCAGCTGACCGTCGATGTAATCCACCTGGTCCCAGGCCGCGCGCAAACTTTCATCACGGGACTGCTTGAGGGGAAAATCCTCCGTAGGGTGCCAGTGGGGGCCTCCCGCTCGGCAGTGGGCTTGCGGCGCCACTGCATGGATAGTCCCCTTTCCTATTGTCCGTGAACGCACCCACACACATTGTGTCAGTAAACGGTTAAACTTTGGCAAATATATGCCCAAAATTACAGGGTGCGAGAGGTGCGTACTTACAGCTACCTCAACCCTATGCTTTTGTCCCTCGTACCAAATTTCTACTGGCACCATAGGGTACTCGTACACATCCCCATGAACACACCTGATTTTCAGCCGTATTTCCTGCTTCAAAGCCCCGAATCGAACCAGGTTCTGGTGGATCATAGTCTGCCCGCAGCCCGAATACACCCTCGCCTGATATGTACTCCTTTGTATCGTTACCTTGATATCGTACGTCTCACCCGGGCCAGGGGAGGGCACTGAAGGGCTGGCCACCCGGGTCACGCGCCCCACTTCCACCTGCTGAGGTGCCTGACGCACGTGATAGGGCTGACCACGCCTCCAGCACGCCTGCCCAAGCTTTTGCGCGGGATATGTTCTAAAGGCAGCAGCCAGGACCTGCGGAGAAAGAGCAGATGATCTGTGACGCAGGTCATGATGCTGGGGAATATGCTCTACTCTCCCCTCCTCCCGACGAGCACTTGGTCCGTGCGCCATGGGTGCTGGTTGGACGCTTTGTCCGCGCGCTGTGGGTGTCGGTTGCGCGTTTTGTCCGCGCGTCGTGGGTGTCGGTTGTGCGCTTTGTCCGTGCATTGTGGGTGTCTGTTGCGCGGTTTGTCCGCACTTTGTGGGTGCTGGTTGCGCCTCGCGGTGGACAATCCAGGTGGTCCTCGGCGAGAGTCACTGCCACTGCCATGTCCCGGGGCCGGTGGTACCGGATCCAGACGGCCGTCTGCTTCGGGATCGCCTCCAGGAACTGCTCCCGGATGATGTGGTCCAGCAGCCGGGCATCTCCCTCTCCTGGCTGCCGCCAGCGCGTCGCCGCGTGCTGGAGTCGCTGGCCAAAGGGCAATGGCCGGTCCTCCTCCCCCAGATGCATGGACCGGAACCGGCGCCGGTACTCTTCAGCGGTGCCTCCCATCCGGCCCAGCAACGCCTTCCTCAGTTCCGCAAAGCGCATTCCGGTGCATGCAGGACCTGGCACTGTTGGCGGCTGCTCGCTGCCACCTCTGCGAGCACGCCTGCGAGAGCCGTCAGGGGGTCATCTTCCCCCGCCTCAGGTGGTCCAGATAGATTAGGTGCCAAATTGTGGAGGTCTTGCTCCTCCGGGTTCTCTGAACCACCAATGACGGACATGACAGCCGTGTTCATCTTTGTGAACAATGATTTATTTTTTAAAAGGTTGTCCTTCTTGTGCTTTTCAGCCATATTAACATTTCTCTCGCTCTCGCTCATTCTCCACAATCAACCACCCCCTCTCCTTCCCGACTGCTGCCTTTAACAGAGCGACAGGTGATCAGACAAACACTCACAGCTGTGTCATCTACGCACCTGTCACCGATCTCGAAGCTGGTTATGACACACCACGCTACGCTGCAGGTCCGCGGGCCACGCCCATCCACAATGATTTACTCAATTTAGTCTTGTGTGTATGTTGGAAATACACTAAAATAATTCCCATTACCAGACATAATACTAATAATAATAATAAAACAATTGTCCAGTTTGATGTACAAACCGCAAAACCAGTGAAGTTGGCACATTGTGTAAATTGTTAATAAAAACAGAATACAACGATTTGCAAATTCTTTTCAACTTACATTCAATTGAATACACTGCAAAGACATACTGTTTATTGTTCGAACTGGAAAACTTTATTTTTTGCAAATATTAGCTAATTTGGAATTTGATGCCTGCAACATGTTTCAAAAAAGCTGGCACAAGTGGCAAAAAAGACTGAGAATGTTGAGGAATGCTCATTAAACACTTATAAGGAACATCCCACAGTTGAACAGGCTAATTGGGAACAGGTGGGTGCCATGATTGGGTATAAAAGCAGCTTCCATGAAATGCTCAGTCATTCACAAACAAGGATGGAACAGATGTGTGAGCAAATTGTCGAACACTTTAAGAACATTATTTCTCAACCAGGCATTGCAAGGAATGTAGGGATTTCACCATCTCCGGTCTGTAATAAAAAAAGGTTCAGAGAATCCGGAGAAATCACTGCAAGTAACATTGAATGCCCATGACTTTGGATCCCTCAGGCGGCGCTGTATCAAAAACCGACATCAGTGTGTAAGGATATCACCACATGGGTTCAGGAACACTTAAAACGATAACTATCATTATCTACAGTTCGTCGCTACATCTGTAAGTGCAAGTTAAAACTCTACTATGCAAAGCCAAAGCCATTTATTAACAATACCCAGAAACGCTGCCAGCTTCGCTGGCCCCGAGCTCATCTAAAATGGACTGATGCAAAGTGTAAAAGTGTTCTGATGTATGACAGTCAACATTTCAAATCGTTTTTCTTAACTGTGGACGTTGTGACCTCTGGAACAAAGAAAAAGAACCATCCGGATTGTTCTAGGCCCAAAGTTCATAAGCCAGCATATGTGATGGTATGGGGGTGTACTAGTGCCCAAAGCATGGGTAACTTACAGATCTATGAAGGCAACAATAATGCTGAAAGATACATAAAAGTTTTGGAGCAACATGCGTTGCCATCCAAGCAAAGTCTTTATCATGGACACCCCTGCTTATTTCAGCAAGACAATGCCAAGCCACGCGTTACAACAGCGTGGCTTCAAGGTAAAAGTCCGAGCGCGGGTACTAGACTGGCCTGCCTGTAGTCCAGACCTGTCTCCTATTGAAAATGTGTGGCGCACAATGAAGTTTAAAATACCACAACAAAGACCCCGGACTGTTGAACGACTTGAGCTGTGCATCAAGCAAGAATGGGAAAGAATTCCACCGGAAAAGCTTCAAAAATTGGTCTCCTCAGTTACCAAACGTATGTTTGCTGTTAAAAGGAAATGCCATGTAACACAGTGGTAAAAATTCCCTTGTGTCAACTTTTTTGCAATATGTTGCTGCAATTATATTCGTTAATGATTATTTGAGAAAAAAAAAAGAAAAAAGTTTCTCAGTTCGAGCATTAAATGAATTGTCTTTGCAATCTATTCAATTGAATGTAAGTTGAAAAGGATTTGCAAATCATGGTATTCTGTATTTATTTACCATTTACACAATGAGCCAACTTCACTAGTTTTGGGGTTTGTAAAACAAAGCCCTTTTTGAGCCTTTTGGCCCATGCTTTCCTTCAAGCTCAGCAAACATTTTTTTTTCTGCAGACGTCTTACCCAACAAAGAAGTTGTCACTATTTATTTTGAAGCAAAACAGTTTAGTTGACAAATGTTCAGTGTTTGCTGACAGGAAGAAGAAGGAGTCATGGTCAGAGGAGCGGGAGTCGTTCATGCGTGACATGGAATTCCCTGGAACCTTCTACCTTGAAGCCGCCGCTCATTGAAACATTTGTTTACTCGCTAAACATCGATCGCGTCTTTAAAATTTGCCGCCCGGGCCACACGGCGTTGAGGGAAATCCGAGTGCGCCGACGTGCGCACGCTCGGCTGCACGTTCAGGCCATCATTGAAGTTATTAAAAAAAAAAGAGCCACTGTGGAGCGGAAAGGGGCTGAGCATGGCTTTATTGGCAAGGCATAAAAGTGAAGTGGAGGAGTCGTGGGGCCAGCTTTGGAGCGTCCTCATGGACCTCTTCACATAACGACCGCCAGCCATTTAAGTCATCTCCGGTTAATTGGACAGCGACCTCAATCCTGTCCATGTACCTCCCCCTGCGGCTCCTCTCTCCTTTTAGCCATCTGCACCGTGAGTCGAGAAATAGCAATCTGTTTGTTGACATGCAAAATATATTTAGCTTGGAAATCATAGCAAAATGTCATTTTGTGTTTTAGGTTCCCAACTTTTCAGTCCTGTAGATGTTTGACTTCAAGCCGTGTATCTCCTACTTCTGCCGACAAACCTATCTTTCACTTCAAAAACATACTTTCCAGGTCAAAAAACGGGGCAGTTGTTTGCCTTTTGAAGTGTTAATGTGCGAGGAGTGTTTAAAAGGAGTCTTTTGAAGAAGTGGCAGACAAGTTAGCATCGCTGACAGTGACGTCATCACCGTCATTGTTTACTGAAGCAGAGATGGTGACTGTGTGTTATGATAAACGCGGTAGATTTATCAGATTTAATTTTTTATTATCTATAGCAGGGGTTTCAAAAGTGTGCCAAAGAGGCCATTTGCGGCCCACAGCTAATGTTTTCAAGGCCCACGGCACATTCTAAAAATACTATTAAAATAAACTAAAACATAACAAAAGTGAAATTAAAAAGCTTAAAGGTGAAATATAAATTAGAAAAAGTTGCAATGTTGACTAATAAAACAAAGCTGTTTTTTTTTCTTTCAAACTGTCATTGCTCAAAACATAATATTGAATCAAAATCAATGTTATTATGAATTATTGACCTATCCATGGTTCCGATTACTTCACATCAAATATGTTACGAAACTTGGAGAGTGGATCCCAAGGATGCAGAGACGTAGAATGATATAGTAAATTCTTCCTTTATTTAGGTGGAAGTGGAACGTAGCCAGAATAAACAAAAAGCGATGGTGGAAATACAAAACACACCATGAATAAATAACTATATCAAACAATCAAAATATGAACAGAAAACGCTAGACGAAGCTAGGATATAAAATAAGCAAACCTGAGAGGAGCACAAAAACAGACTTGAAAGACTGTAGGTTTGTAGGATGCCAAGACACGTGTGAGAGTACTTGCAGTGGATACAAAGTTCCGGCCCTGACAGGCCGTCAGCACCCAGACTAAATAGCCCACCTAATCAGCTTTCAGGTGTGCATGATTGCCCAGCGTCAGCTGCACTCCAGACTGTGGGCGAGAGTGAGAGTAAAACCTGATGTGCAAAACAACACAGAAAAACATGAAAAATACAGTTTACCACAGTACCCCTCCCCTCAACGGACGCCACCTGGCGGCCTACCTGGCTTGTCTGGAAATCGAATATAAAAATCCTTAATCAAATCTTTATCTAAAATAAGAGACTTTGAAACCCATGACCGTTCCTCTGGACCGTACCCCTCCCAGTCTACCAGGTATTGGAAACCTCTACCTCTTCTTTTCACATCCAAGATTGTGTTAACTGTGAAAGCTGGGTGACCCTCGATCAACCTGGGTGGAGGGGGTGGTACCTCGGGAGGACTGAGCGGGCTGGATGAGACAGGCTTGATGCGGGAAACGTGAAACACTGGATGGCACTTGAGAGACCTTGGGAGGCGGAGCTTGACTGCAACACGGTTAATAATCTTGACGATTTGATATGGTCCAACGAACCTGGGAGCCAGTTTCCTAGAGTCGGTGGCAAGTGGTAAGTCCCGAGATGATAGCCAGACCTCCTGTCCCAGCTGGTAGTTTGGGGCTGGAGTGCGATGTCGGTTGGCTAAAAGTTGGTTCCTGGCTGATGTCTTCTGTAGTGCTGCCCTGGTGTTGCGCCAAGCCTGGTGAGCTCGACGCAGGTGTGCCGTAACGGATGGAACGTCGGCCTTAGACTGGTTAGAAGGAAAAAGAGGTGGTTGGAAACCGTAGGTGACGTGGAATGGCGACAAGCCTGTGGCAGAACTGATGAGGGAATTGTGAGCGTATTCGATCCATGGAAGGGTCTCAGACCAAGTTGAGGGTTGTTGATGACAAGTACACCGAATTGCCGCCTCCAGGTCTTGGTTGGTCCGTTCAGTCTGACCATTGCTCTGTGGGTGGTAGCCGGAGGATAGGCTAGGAGAGGCCCCCAGTGATTCGCAGAATGCCTTCCAGACGGCCGAGGAAAACTGTGGCCCTCTGTCAGATACCACATCAGAGGGGATGCCGTGCAGCCGGAAAGCATGAAGTACTAATAGTTGGGCTGTTTCGAGGGCTGAGGGTAGTTTGGGGAGACCCACAAAATGGGCCATCTTTGAGAACCGGTCCACAATGGTCAAAATGGTGTCGTTACCTTCAGAGGGAGGCAGTCCTGTGACAAAGTCCACAGCAATGTGAGACCATGGGCGGGAAGGGATGGGTAATGGATGTAATAGTCCTGCCGGGGCCTGGTGGGATGCTTTGTTCCGGGCGCAGATCCGACATGCTGCCACAAAAGCCTTAGTGTCCGCCAAAATGGATGGCCACCAAAAGCGCTGGGAGAGGACGAAGCCAGTGCGACGAATACCTGGGTGGCAAGCAATCTTGGACCCATGTGCCCAATCCAGAACGCTGGGGCGGAGCCGAGGAACCACAAATAGCCGACCTTGTGGACAGCTCCGAGGTGATGTGTCCGACCTTAGGGCCTCTAGGACTTGCTGCTCGATGTTCCACTGAAGTCCCCCGATGATGTGTCTTTGTGGGATGATAGGTTGAGGTGAGGAGTTCTCAGATGACGAAGAGTATAGACGGGACAAGGCGTCAGGTTTCCCATTCTGAGAACCAGGTCGGAAAGTGATGACAAAATTAAAACGGTTCAGGAATAGCGACCACCTGGCTTGGCGTGGGTTCAGTCTTTGTGCGGTCCTTAAGTAGGCCAAGTTCTTGTGGTCCGTGTAGATCATGAATGGAAGCTCCGCCCCCTCCAGCCAGTGTCTCCACTCTTGAAGAGCCAGGATGACTGCCAAAAGCTCCCTGTTGCCAATGTCATAGTTCCTCTCAGCAGGGGATAGGCGACGAGAAAAGAAAGCACAGGGATGCAACTTCTGGTCGAGGACGGATTGCTGGGAGAGTACGGCCCCTACACCTGAATCAGAAGCGTCTACTTCAACAAAAAACTGGAGAGAACGGTCAGGGTAACAGAGAACAGGAGCCGAGGTAAACAATCCCTTTAACCTCAAGAACGCGGAATTGGCTTCGGGTGTCCACTCAAATGGGACCTTAGTAGACGTAAGCCTCGTAAGTGGGTCCGCGACGCGACTAAAGTTTCGAATAAATCGCCGATAAAAATTTGAAAATCCTAAAAATCTCTGAAGATGCTTCCTGGACACCGGAATGGGCCAGTCTACAACTGCACTTATTTTAGAGGGATCAGGTTTGAGTCTACCCTCCTCAATGATAAACCCTAGGAAGGGAATGGAGGAAGAGTGGAACTCGCATTTTTCCGCTTTGACGAACAATTTATTCTCAAGTAATCTTTGAAGAACCAACCGCACCTGCTGCACATGTTCGTCAAAAGTAGATGAATAAATTAATATATCGTCCAGGTAAACGAAAAGAAACTGACCTGTCATGTCCCGAAAAATGTCATTAATAAGACCCTGAAACACGCCGGGAGCATTAGTGAGTCCAAAAGGCATGACAAGATACTCAAAATGTCCGAGTGGAGTGTTGAATGCGGTCTTCCATTCATCCCCCTCTCGGATGCGAACGAGATGGTAAGCGTTACGGAGATCGAGTTTAGTAAAAAATCTAGCAGTCTGTAAGGGAGTAAAGGCCGAATCAAGAAGTGGAAGAGGGTATTTATTCTTGATTGTAATCTGATTAAGGGCGCGGTAGTCAATACACGGCCGTAGGGACTTATCCTTCTTTTCGACAAAGAAAAACCCCGCGGCAACAGGTGAGGTCGAAGGACGAATGAGACCCGCGGCAATAGACGTATTGATGTACTCCTCCAACGCTTTACGTTCAGTGTTCGATACTTGGTATAAGCGGGTTGATGGTAACGCCGCACCGGCTAGCAAATCGATGCCACAATCGTATGGTCGGTGGGGAGGAAGTGAAAATGCACTATCCTTGCTAAACACCGCTCTCAAGTCATGATAGTTCTTAGGCACGTTTGTCAGGTCTATGTTCTCTATGATAGCGATAGGTGGCGGTGTGTGAGAACCTGTGGCAGAACGGAGGCAATGTGTGTGGCAAGTAACACTCCAATTAATAATAGCAGCACGAGACCAGTCTATGTGCGGATTGTGTTTCTGTAGCCAGGTTATTCCCAAAATGACGGGCGCGGACCGTGAAGGCACAATATAAAAAATGATTTTTTCACTATGATTACCAGACAAGTGCAAGTTGAGTGGGTGGGTCTGGTGGGTAATACTGGCTAACAGGCGCCCATCGAGAGAATACACCTCTTTGGGTTCATGCAATTTTATAACAGGAATCAAATGACGTTTCATAAATTCAAAGTCCAAAAAATTGTCATCTGCCCCAGAGTCAATAAGAGCAGAAATGTCTATTTGTTGGTTAGACCAATACAAAGTACCTTTTAGTTGCATTCTGCCTGCGGCCAATGGAGGAGAACGGCGACCTCTGGTGGACGTTTCATCGGGTGATTGCGTGCGCAATCGTGGCCGTGTGGTAGGATGAGGTAGTACCTTGCAGCGGGAGATTTGATGACCAGGATCCCCGCAGTATAGGCAGAGATGAAGCCGAAGACGGCGCTCCCTTTCGGCGGTGGAGAGTCGGCGACCACCCAATTGCATCGGTTCGTCTCTCTGCCACGGGGGGAAGGTGTCCTCGGGGATGAATTGCTCCGTCTTGTAGACGTTTGGTCTGGCAGGCGCTGAGTGGCTGTTAGGCAGGGCTTGTCTCCCTCGTCGGTCCCTTCTCTCTTCCCGTAGGCGGAAGTCGATCTGCACAGCCAGCTCGATGAGAGAGTCCAAGTCCGTCGGCAGTGACATCGGGATTAATAAATGCCGAATTTCGTCCGCAAGCCCCATGAAGAAAGCGTCTAACAGCGCCGAAGGACCCCAGTCACAATCGGCGGCCAAGGTTCGGAACTCGATCGCGTACTCCGCGACCCGTCGTGACCCCTGCTGCAGCCGGAAGAGGGATCTCGCTGCTTCTCTGCCTGGGAGCCGTTGTTGGAATATTTGTTTCAAAGTTTTGGAGAAGCTTGCATATGAGGAAATGGTGGTGGTCTGACGGTTCCACTCAGCAGTAGCCCAGGTGCCTGCCCGGCCAGACAGGTGAGTGATGACAAAAGCAACTTTAGCTCGCTCAGAAGTGAAAGCGGAAGAGTTAAGCTCAAAGTGTAGTTCGCATTGTGTCAGGAAGTGTCTTACGTCATCCCCATCTCCGGAAAAACGTTCAGGACGGGATAGCCGCATATTGGTGGTTGTAGCGGGTGGCATGGGCTGAGCGGGTGCCGGGTCTTGTCCAGTGGTCGAAGTGGGAACGACGGCGGCTAGTAGTTCGTTCATACGCTCCAACATGGCGTCTTGCCGCTCCGACAGACTCTGTAGGCCCCGGCCCAGGTGGTCTAGCTGGTCCCCCTGCTGACTGATGCGTTGGGCCTGGCCTTGAAAAACCCTTTTCCAGGGATCGGTCTCTGCGGGTTCCATATATTTGGCCGGAACTTTTCTGTTACGAAACTTGGAGAGTGGATCCCAAGGATGCAGAGACGTAGAATGATATAGTAAATTCTTCCTTTATTTAGGTGGAAGTGGAACGTAGCCAGAATAAACAAAAAGCGATGGTGGAAATACAAAACACACCATGAATAAATAACTATATCAAACAATCAAAATATGAACAGAAAACGCTAGACGAAGCTAGGATATAAAATAAGCAAACCTGAGAGGAGCACAAAAACAGACTTGAAAGACTGTAGGTTTGTAGGATGCCAAGACACGTGTGAGAGTACTTGCAGTGGATACAAAGTTCCGGCCCTGACAGGCCGTCAGCACCCAGACTAAATAGCCCACCTAATCAGCTTTCAGGTGTGCATGATTGCCCAGCGTCAGCTGCACTCCAGACTGTGGGCGAGAGTGAGAGTAAAACCTGATGTGCAAAACAACACAGAAAAACATGAAAAATACAGTTTACCACAAAATATTCCACTAAGAAAAATATTTTTGGTGGAAGATTTTGCATATTTTGTGTGTTTGCCATTAAAAACATAGTTCTGTTTGACAAAAAAGGGCGGAAAACAATCAAACAAAAAAAACAACATAAAAATACTAAAACGTTTTGAAATGAGGGATAGATGTGAAGTTGATGTGGACTCCTGAGATTTAAGCGTTAAATATAACATGTATGCCCTGGCACACCATTATCATCATTTCATGACCCAAGCAAAACACTTTTTCCACTTTTATACTGGAATAAATACACCTACAACTTATTAAATAAAAACATAGGAAAAACTACCAGCAGCGGTAAAGTTTAGATCCATGAAGGAAAGAAGAAAGTGAATGAATGTTTATAACTGAATACATTTACATATGTATACACATTTGTATTTGTTTTCTTTTTTTATAATTGTATTAATGAATTAAATAACGTTCATGACAACCTTTTTCCAAAACACGATATAAAATGTGAGATACAACAGGATAATGAATACGTTTATCATTTGTTTTCAAAACGCTTACAAAAAAGTGGGACCCCAAAAATTTACTGTGGGACCCCATTTTTATGACTTGATGTGGTCCCTGGGACCCCATTTTAAAAATCCCTAGCGCCAACACAGCAGTCAACAGGGGAGAAAAATGTTTTTAAATAAATATATTATTTATAAAGCAAGTTCGAGTATCATTGGCAAATTTTCACCTATGCCTTAGCGTGCTGCCCGCCTTGGCACGCATATATGTGTCCTCTTTTTGGGACTTCAGAATATGGTCGGCCTACTACTGAGGTAGCAACAAAGTGCTCCGCTACTTCAACTGTATTATGAATTTATTTTATTCCGTCTAAAAAGTGTTGAGGTTAGTCCTTTTTTAGCATAGTTTTTAATGATACTCTTTAGGATGTCCCATGTTGCTCTTATGTTGTTTTACATGTTCACAATATTTTAGTTAGCTTGTTCTTATATGTTTTGTACTTGTTCTATGTCTCTATAGTGTTTTGTAATATACATGTTCTATACCAGTGGTTCTCAAATGGGGTACGCATACCCCTTAAATGTATGCCACGGGGTACGTGAGATTTTTTAAAAAATATTCTAAAAATAGCAACAATTCAAAAATCCTTTATAAATATATTTATTGAATAATCAACAAAATATGAATGTCATTTCATAAACTTTGAAAAGAAATGCAACAATGCAATATTCAGTGTTGACAGTTAGATTTTTTGTGGACATGTTCCATAAATATTGATGCTAAAGATTTATTTTTTTGTGAAAAAATGTTTAGAATTAAGTTCATGAATCCAGATGGATCTCTATTACAATCCCCAAAGAGGGCACTTTAAGTTGATGATGACTTCTATGTGTAGAAATCTTTATTTATAATTGAATCATTTGTTTATTTTTCAACAAGTTTTTAGTTGTTTTTTTTTTATATCTTTTTTTCCAAATAGTTCAAGAAAAACCACTACAAATGAGCAATATTTTGCACTGATATACAATTTAATAAATCAGAAACTGATGACATAGTGCTGTATTTTATTTCTTTACCTCTTTTTTTCCACCAAAAAATGCTTTGCTCTGATTAGGGGGTACTTGAATTAAAAAAATGTTCACAGGGGGTATATCACTGAAAAAAGGTTGAGAACCACTGTTCTATACAATGCATTCTTCTTGTTCCATGCCGTTTTCAATCCTTTTGTCATCCATGGTTGATTATTTTTCAGATTCTTTGTCGTTTCCATAGACAAAGCATTATA
Source organism: Nerophis ophidion (assembly GCF_033978795.1). Taxonomy (NCBI): domain Eukaryota; kingdom Metazoa; phylum Chordata; class Actinopteri; order Syngnathiformes; family Syngnathidae; genus Nerophis; species Nerophis ophidion. The sequence goes on from NC_084613.1 coordinate 32,124,419, forward strand.
AAAGTATCATCAACATCATTCTGATAATACACATTGTCCCTACATTGATCCCTCAGATCATTCTTAAAGGTAGTCAACCTTTCTGCTGTGCATAGTCTCTGAAATGTCTTTTTTTTGTCTGTGTTTCTCTTCTTGTAGTGCCAATCATATTGTCAGATGATCAGTAATATCAGAATATACTTTTTGATTAATTTCAGTGAAGGTTTCCTTAATCCAATCCGTAAACGTTTCAATACTCGACTTTGGTGCAATTGGTAAATACATTCTTGTTTTTTTCATGACATAATTCAATTGTTATACATTCCAGTGTATTATCTATAGCCAATGTCGTGTGTTTACCACTTTATATTGCAAGTCCTTCATTATGTAAGCTTATACTCCTACTACATTCTTATTGGTTTGGTTTATGTAACTTAGCTCACATCCTTGTCGCTCAAAATCTATTCCTTTTTTTCATCATGTTTCAGAGATAACAATTACTTTAAAGGGTATTTCAAAGTCCAAGCTGTCATTTTCTCACCCCTCAGTACTTGTCCAGTTCTTTGAGTTTTTTTTTTTAATAACCAGAACTTTGGCTTATTTTGGTGTCCCGTTTAGCTTTATGAAGTTCCCACAATTTGATGTACAGGTGGATTGTATTTTTTGTCGCTTCTTTTCAGAGGTGGGTAGTAACGCGCTACATTTACTCCGTTACATCTACTTGAGTAACTTTTGGGATAAATTGTACTTCTAGGAGTAGTTTTTATGCAACATACTTTTACTTTTACTTGAGTATATTTTTAGAGAAGAAACGCTACTTTTACTCCGCTCCATTCATGTACATTCAGCTCGTTACTCGCTACTTTTTTTTAATCGATCTATTAATGTTTGTTTTGATTTTTCAAAGTAAGCTCTACGCATGCCTGCGTTTCACCAATCACATGTAGTCACTGGTGACGTTGGACCAATCAAACAGAGCCAGACGGTCACGTGACCGTCACACGTCGAATCCGACTTAAACAAGTTGAAAAACTTATTGGGGTGTTACCATTTAGTGGTCAATTGTTCGAAATATGTACTGTACTGTGCAATCTACTATAAAAAGTTTCAATCAATCAATCAAAAGTGTCAAGGAAAAAAGCTACTTTTTATTTCAACCGTACTTCCCGTCAAAAGCCTAAAGGCTGATCGCACAGTTCCTGTCTTCACAATAAAAGTGCCGCTCTATCGCACCTGCGCTAACAAAATAAGAGTTTCCGAAAGCCAGCGCAAACAAGCTAGCAAGCTACGGAGTTTGCCGCCAATGTTTTTCTTGTAAAGTGTATGAAAACGAATATAGAAGCTGGACAAATAAGATGCCAAAAACCAACAACTTTCATGTGGTATTAGACAGAAAGGAAGAACTTTTTTCTCCTCCATTTGAAAACGTGGACGTTTTCAGCACTTCTGATTCCAATCAATGCAAGTCATCAGAATCAGGTAATACACCAACTTATATTCTTGTCTTCATGAAAGATAGGAATCTATGTGTTAAACATGCATGTATATTCATTAAAACACCTTTAACATGTAAACAAAAACGGAAAAAATAAATAAATGTAAATTATATACTATATATATATATATATATATATATCCATCCATCCATTTCCTACTGCTTATTCCCTTTTGAGGTCGCGGGGGATGCTGGCACCTATCTCAGCTACAATCGGGCGGAAGGCGGGGTACACCCTGGACATATTAATATATGTGATATGTGTGTGTATGTATATGATACGTGTGTGTATGTATATATGAGGTAGATCACCTCGACTTGGTCATTTATTAAATAATTGATTGACGTTGAAAAACTTATTGGGGTGTTACCATTTAGTGGTCAATTGTACGGAATATGTACTGTACTGTGCAATCCAATAATACAAGTTTCAGTCAATCAATCAATAAATGCCTACTGAGCCTATGGTTCTGTTAAGTTATTGTGGCTCAATTTTGCCTTTTTTTTATTTTAATGTATTATTATTTAATATATATTATTGTTTTAGTTGCTTAAGAGATATTCCTGGCTCTGAATTTTATCATTGCTATTTTTATGTTTTTGTGCATTATTTGTTGCCATAATGAGGTTACTCATCAGTTACTCAGTACTTGAGTAGTTTTTTCACAACATACTTTTTACTTTTACTCAAGTAAATATTTGGGTGACTACTCCTTACTTTTACTTGAGTAATAAATCTCTAAAGTAACAGTACTCTTACTTGAGTACAGTTTTTGGCTACTCTACCCACCTCTGCTTCTTTTTCTGGGAATTATACTTGGTTAAATGTTCATTTATGTAGATGTTTGTGCCTTTCAGTCTCCTACCCTGTTTTAAAAGTTTCACGTTATCCTTTCTGTTATCAAATCTCACAATTATGGCAGGTTTGTCTTCTTTATTTCTCTTTGTGAGAGGTTGACATGCTTTGATGTTTTTGTGTCCATTACAATCTGTTTTGAGTGCATGAATGAATTGAGTTGGTCTTCTATTGATAGTTTGTCCCTTTTGTCTAATTCTTATTTTTGATTTTTGGTCAAATCTCTGGTATATGAGCGTGGTTTTATTTCCAGTCCTGTAATTATCAAGTCATTCATTCTTATATATTGTTTAAGGTTTGCTACCCTGTTTTCAAGGGCAGCATATATTCTTTTTAATCATTTTTGACATTTTCTAGCCTCAGTGCTTGTATCTCTCCTACCAATTTCCGACTATTGATTGTAAACACGGCAACGAGACAGCTTGCTAACATATTAGACCGCAACTCTGCCCAGCGGGAGGCACAGATCCGCTAAAATAAGCAAACCGAAGGCGCCGGAAAGCCAGGGGCTAACTAGCTAAATGCTAGCTCAAAGCTGTTGCTTAGCAACCCAAAGCTGAACAACAAAAACGAAGGAGTTGGACATTTTTTAAAAGCTTCTGACCACACAATCGATCAACAAGAAAGGCGAACACAGCACTGGCCAATGCATAATTACGTGAATAGGTAGTCAGAGACAAAAAAAATGGTAAAGATATGGAGCAATTTAGAATGTTCAGAGAAGAAATGGATGCATTAAAACCGCAGGTGGAGAAGTTGAACGAGGAGAATGCATCGCTGCGCTAACAGTTTCATTCCATGCAACAAGATATCGCGGTAACAGCCCAATACCAGACAGCAAGATGTCACCAATTTGAGGAATATCACTGTTGTGGAAAACAAAGAGGAATTGGATCATGCATCAAACCTCAATCCTATGCATGAGCAGTTGACAACAGAAGAGAACCACATAACATGGACGCTGTTGCGGCCCGAGCGCACCACAGTGCGCACTCATCTGTGCTCTGCGCTGGGCGCACCTCCAAGAGCGCACCTGCGTGCACCACTCCGGCTGCAGCTGGCGGCTGCAATCAATATGCAATCTGCACACCTTTCGCTGATGAGCTCCCTAGGCTTCTTAAGCCAGTGCAGACCTGCGTTCCGGGCCAGAACGTAGCGGCCTGTTCCCGTACAGTAAGCCGACAAACCCTAGCTCTATGCACTCGCTCTCTACCTCTGTTTTTATTTGTCTTGTGTTTCCTTGTCTTCTTCCAGCAGCATTCCCTCGTTTTTCTTGGCTGCCTCTTGAAACTCTACCTCCCGCCTGGACACAGACTTTGACACCTCGCTTCTGTACTGGACTTCACGCCTGCCCACAGACCACTGAGCCTGCCTTGCCCCGCTTGGACTTCTGCACCTTGCTCAACACTTCCGGTAACACTCTACAGATACTTGCTCCACGTAGTCACACATACACATTTTATATTAGTCACACTCATTATACAACATTATATTGTTAGTATATTAATAAATATAGACTTAAATGACGTCCCTGATGTCTGTGCCGTCTTCTTCCCCTATACACGTAACAGACGCTGGTTCAACGGAGCAACTAAGTGGTCAACTTTCTGAAATCAAAGGGAATTGATGTCGATATTAACACTATTGATGTGTGCATTCCACTGAACAGAAGAGGCAACAACAACACGGCAGTCACCATCGTTAAGCTCGCCAACAGGAAATCCAAAATGGCATTGCTTACACAGGGAAAAAAGCTGAAGGGCACACATGTGCACATGAACGAGCACCTTACTAAACGCAAAGCTGAAATCGCCACGATTCTTGACTGCACTTAAATGTAGAATACATGTAGAATATATATATATTATTCATTTATTATATACGGTATTATATATATAATATATATTATATTCAACCAATCATTATTATTGTCTATTGTGAGCGAACTCCATCCATCCATCTTCTTCCGCTTATCCGAGGTCGGGTCGCGGGGGCAACAGCCTAAGCAGGGAAACCCAGACTTCCCTCTCCCCAGCCACTTCGTCTAGCTCTTCCCTAGGAAGGCGTTCGGGTGGCATCCTGACCAGATGCCCGAACCACCTCATCTGGCTCCTCTCGATGTGAAGGAGCAGCGGCTTTACTTTGAGTTCCTCCCGGATGGCAGAGCTTCTCACCCTATCTCTAAGAGAGAGCTCCGCCACACGGCGGAGGAAACTCATTTCGGCCGCTTGTACCCGTGATCTTATCCTTTCGGTCATGACCCAAAGCTCATGACCATAGGTGAGGATGGGAACGTAGATCGACCGGTAAATTGAGAGCTTTGCCTTCCGGCTCAGCTCCTTCTTCACCACAACGGATCGGTACAACGTCTGCATTACTGAAGATGCCGCACCGATCCGCCTGTCCATCTCACGATCCACTCTTCCTTCACTCGTGAACAAGACTCCTAGGTACTTGAACTCTTCCACTTGGGGCAGGGTCTCCTTCCCAACCCGGAGATGGCATTCCACCCTTTTACGGGCGAGAACCATGGACTTGGACTTGGAGGTGCTGATTCTCATTCCAGTCGCTTCACACTCGGCTGCGAACCGATCCAGTGAGAGCTGAAGATCCCGGTCAGATGAAGCCATCAGGACCACATCATCTGCAAAAAGCAGAGACCTAATCCCGCGGTCACCAAACCGGAACCCCTCAACGCCTTGACTGCGCCTAGAAATTCTGTCCATAAAAGTTTTGAACAGAATCGGTGACAAAGGGCAGCCTTGGCGGAGTCCAACCCTCACTGGAAATGTGTTCGACTTACTGCCGGCAATGCGGACCAAGCTCTGGCACTGATCACACAGGGAGCGGACCGCCACAATATGACAGGCCGATACCCCATAGTCTCTGAGCATGCCCCACAGGACTTCCCGAGGGACACGGTCGAATGCCTTCTCCAAGTCCACAAACCACATGTAGACTGGTTGGGCAAACTCCCATGCACCCTCAAGAACCCTGCTGAGAGCACTGTGGTGCTGAATTTCCCCCAGGGATCAATAAAGTACTTTTATTCTATTCTATTCTATTCTAAAGCACGCAACTTGAGGAAACGAGGCAAAATTCAGGAAAATCTACATAAAGCCGAATAAAGGTCCACAAGCAAGACTCCAGGTTGTCAATGGCATCAATGATCTAAGCCAGTGGTTCTCAACCTTTTTTCAGTGATATACCCCCTGTGAACATTTTTTTAATTCAAGTACCCCCTAATCAGAGCAAAGCATTTTTGGTTGAAAAAAAAAAAATGAAGTGAAATACAACACTATGTCATCAGTTTCTGATTTATTATATTGTATAACAGTGCAAAATATTGCTCAGTTGTAGTGGTCTTTTTTGAACTGTTAGGAAAAAAATATATACAAATAGCTAAAAACTTGTTGAAAAATAAACAAGTGATTCAATTATAAATAAAGATTTTTACACATAGAAGTAATCATCAACTTAAAGTTCCCTCTTTGGTGATTGTAGTAGAGATCCATCTGGATTCATTAATCTAATTCTAAACATTTATTCACAAAAAAAGAAATCTTTAACATCAATATTTAAATTAGTTGTCAACACTGTTGCATTTCTTTTCACAGTTTATGAACTTACATTCATATTTTGTTGAAGTATTATTCAATAAATATATTTCTAAAGGATTTTTAAATTGTTGCTATTTTTAAAATATTTAAAACAAAAATCTCACATACCCCTTTGCATACCTTCAAGTACCCCCAGGGGTACACGTACCCCCATTTGAGAACCACTGATCTAAGCGAATATCAGAACTCTCAGCAACTACAACAACAACAACGATAATGGATTCTGACGGAAAAGAAACATTGACATTGGAGTGGACATTCAGAAAGCAACACAAAAGATTGGAGAACAGGAAAGTATGGAAGTGAAAACCTTCAGCAGCCCAGATTCCAATGGTCCGGAATTAGATAAGGATATACGTAAATCCAGATGCACATTTTTTCTTTCATACCAGGAATCTTTTTTTATTTATTATTCAGACGAACAATATAATGGAAACATTAAAACTGTCGATTATTTATTTGAACAGCAGAAGTTTGTATGCTGACAACAACAATTTGAACCATTTTTTGGAACAATTCAACGAACCTTTCAAAATTATCGCTATCTCAGAAACATGGGTGCATGCTACAAAAGGAATGGATTTTAACCTGAAAGGACATGAACTAAATTATATCAACCGAATCAACAAGAACGGAGGGGAGTAGCTGTGTACGTGAAACCTAAACTACAAGTGGTAAAATATATGTCACTAGCTATTGATAATATCTTATAATGTATCAGCACTGAAAAATGTCGTGAAAAAAGCAAAATCGTACTGATCAGTTGTATATGTAGATCACCTGAATCAAATATTGATATGTTTGTGAACTGGATTGAGGCAACTTTTACTGAAATAAGTAAAAAATAACCTTCCTTTGTGGAGACTTCAACATTGACCTCCTGAACCCAAACAAACAAAAGCCCACAGATGACTTTATAGACAAGGCCAAGCTGAATCTCAGGACACGGCGCCACACATATTGATAATATTTTTACTAATGATTTTGATAACAATACCCCAATTGGCCTGCTAATATCCGACATCAGTGATCAGCTGCCAGTTTTCATAATCTACAAAGGAAACTCCATTGATGACAAAAAGACTTTTCGAAGAATATGTACAGAACAAAGTATGACAGCTTTCAAAAATCATCTGACAAAACACAGTTGGCACAATGTGACCCATATTTAAAATTCCCATTAAAACACATGCATAGAGTGCAACGACTTTTATTTTGAAGGGTTACTTCCTGCCCAAAATGGCGCTCGCTTCCTTTTAAGGAAGTGCTGCGCACTTCACTTGTCCCTCCTGTCTGCTGTGGCTGCATGCTGTGAGACGCACTGGAGACAAACTCGCAAAATCTTCACATTCTCACACATTACAAACATCATAGTTAGCCAACCTGTTCGGGCTGTGCAGGTGTGTTTTTTTGCCCTCGATTGCTCAGGTCAGGTTTTTTTTCCGGAAGGAATACCCGGTGCCCCAAACAACCTGAGCTCCCCATCCACTTTTACACTCAACTCAACAAAATGGCGAGGTAAACAACTATGCGGTAGGACAAGCATTTTTTTTCTCCTCCGCTGTGAACCTTTTGGATTACTTTAGTTTTTTTGAACTGAACTTTTGGACTGACGCAAAAGTCTTTGCATTTGAACTGAACTGTGGACTGGTTCCGAGAAGGAAGCAGGATTGTATCTCGTATTTCTGTTTTGGGTATCTTTTTATTTTATATTGTGTATTCTGTGGTATTTATGTTCTTGTATCAATACATTTAATGCATTCAAAACCAAGATAACTACTTGTCGTCATCTTTCACACCACAGGCTCCTAAATGAACCATCTTCTGTCACACAAGTTACATTCTTAACCCGACTAGCCCATGCTAGCGTTACAACAATGTCTACAGGGAAAATGATGTAGAGGATGCTTATGGTATTTTGTTTTAATACCTTCGAGATGCTTTATGACAGGGGTGTCAAACTCAAATACAGAGTGGGCCAAAATTTAAAACTGAACAAAGTCGCGGGCCGAGGTTAAACAAATGAATATTTTAATAGCGACCCAAACAAGTTTTTCATTGAATATTGAACAAGCAAGGCTTATATAACTTTATAGTGACATGCAAAATTGAGTTTCAAATAATAATAATAATAATTAAAAAATATCAATGGCATATCAAATCAAATTTAAATAAAAATTGAATGCCTCTTTTGTATTTGCAGCCTTCTGAGGTAAATATTAACATTAACTTTTTCCAGAGGCCAATACATTTGAAAATAAAATAATGAATAAATCAACCATTAAGGCCTTTTTACTGCTCAGTTAATGTCGGGGCTCAGGTGGGTGGGGTTAGGGGGGCGGGGTTTGTTGGTAGTGGGGAGGGGTTGTATATTGTAGCGGTCCGGAAGCATTAGTGCTGCAAAGGATTCTGGGTATTTGTTCTGTTGTGTTTATGTTGTGTTACGGTGCGGATGTTCTCACGAAATGTGTTGGTCATTCTTGTTTAATGTGGGTTCACAGTGTGGCGCATATTTGTAACAGTGTTAAAGTTGTTTATATGGCCACCCTCAGTGTGACTTGTATGCTGTTGATCAAGTATGCCTTGCATTTACTTATATGTGTGTAGAAGCCACATATATTACATGACTGGGCCGGCACACTGTTTGTGAGGAGGAAAAACAGACTTGACGACAGGTTTGTAGGGGACGCTAAAGGCAGTGCCTTTAAGGCACACCCCCAATATTGTTGTCCGGGTGGAATTCGGGAAAATGGTTGTACCGGGAGATTTTCGGGAGGAGCACTGACATTCGAGAGTCTCCCGGGAAATCGGTGAATGCAATGTGACAGCGGGACCGCAGTATAACACCGGCCGGCCAGATCTAATGTTAATTTGATATTACCTCAAGGGCCAAATGAAATTAAACGGGCCAGAGTTTGACACCTATGCTTTATGACAAACTGTCCATTGAAACAACTTAGTAACAAGCAAAAGCAAAATAATCAACCATGGATGACAAAAGGACTGAAAAATGCGTGCAAAAAGAAGAATACATTATACAGAACATTTATAACACAATGATCTACAGAAGCAGAAAACAAGTACTAAACATATAAGCACAAGCTAACTGGTATTCTACGAACATTTAGAAGAGAATATTACAGTAAATTATTGGACAAGCACAAAAACAGTATGAGAGCAACATGGGGCATCTTAAATAGCATTATTAAAAATGGTGCTAAAAAGGACTATCCTAAATACTTCTTAGATGGAATTTAAAAAAATTATGACATAAACAAAGTAGTTCAAAGCTTCAATAAATACTTGGTGAAAATTGGACCAAATCTGGAGGAAAAGATTCCAGATCCTAAATCAGTTGAGGGTTTGAATGACACCATAGATAGAAACGCCATCTCTATGAGTGACAAAAGAGGAAATAATCAATATTGTGAAAAAAGGTAAATCCAAGACCTCAACTGATTGCAACAAAATTGATATGGAAACAATAAAAAAAGTTTTTTTAAGAGATTTCAGACCCTTTAACATATATCAGCAACCTATCATTTCAAACAGGCAAACTCCCAGATTAAATGAAAATAGCAAAAGTCGTACCGATCTATAAGACTGGAGACAAACACCAGTTTACAAACCTCTTTCTCTACTTCCACAATTTTCTAAAATTATTAAAAAAGTGTTTAACAACAGTTTAGACAAATTCACAAATAAAAACGAAACATTGACAGACAACCTATATGAATACAGAGCCAACGTTTCATCATCAATGGCACTAATCAAAATAATGGAAGAGATAATCAATGCAATAGATGGTAAAAATGTGCTGCTGCAGTGTTTATGGATTTAACAAAAGCATTTGACACAATGATCACAGCATTTTAATAAACACATTTGAACGGTATGGAATCATAGAGTTTGTTTTGTACTGGATTAGAATCTACTTAACCAACAGGAAGCAATACTGTACGTGAATAGGCAAACGCTTTTCTACAGAGCTGAAAATATTTTGTGGTATACCTCAGGGATCAACACTGGGACCAAAATTGTTTAATCTCTATATAAACGACATTTGTAAAGTTGCAAAGGACTTAAAATTAGTATTATTTTCAAATGATACAACTGTGTTTTGTTCAGGAGAGAACACCCAGAAGCTAATACAAATAATCAAAAAAGAAATTATTAAATTAAAAAGATGGTTTGACAAAAACAGACTATCTTTTAGTCTGGATAAAACTAAAATAATGCTATTTGGTAACAGTAGAAGAGAAAGTCAAACACAAATACAAATAGACAGAATAGAAATTGAAAGAGTAAATAAAACAACATTTCTAGGTACAATGATTGATGATAAATTGAACTGGAAATCTCATGTAAAAATATACAACAAAGTAACAAGAAACACGTCAATAATGAATAAAGCAAAACATGTTCTAGACAAAAAAATCACTTTGTATTCTCTACTGCTCGCTAGTGTTACCATATCTGAGTTATTGTGTAGAAATATGGGTAACAACTACAAATGTGCGCTTCATTCATTAGTGGTGCTACAAAAAAAATTAGTTATAATAATACATAATGTTGACTATAGAGAACATACGAACACTTTATTTATTGAGAGGCGAAACATCTTCTGAGACAAACCAAGCAGTCCACTCGCGATCGATAGAACGCCCTGAGATGACACTGACCTGGATAAATGACAACACTCATAGATGTGCTGAGTTTGATAAATCTAAAAATGAGCTGAAGTTACTTAATGAAACAAAACTGCTGTTTTAAATGTGTCCACAGGATGACGCAATAGCAATACTGTTAGGCAAGCAAACGGTTTGTTTTGGGGCTAAGTAAGAAGTACACGGTAAAATGTGTCTGGAGCTCCTCCCCGTCCACCCAAATAAAACTTAAAACCTGACTTTTTATGTCTTCTGCTTTGATGACATCATTCTTTGGCACCCCAAAATGTCTCCGTCAAGAGAGAGAAAAGTGGATGCAAAGTGTAACTCAACCCTCTTAAATAGTTTCTACTTTCGTTACTCATGGTTTGTTGAATAAGCATATGATGAATATGTGGGCATGAAACATAAGATATGTGATACCTAGAAGAGTTTTTATCTATTCATTATTTAGTTTATTCCATCCTAGATAGGCTGTGACCTAAAGTTTGATGGCTTTGTAGATACACTGACACAAATTCTAAGTTCATAGCATTCTTCGTTGTGTTTTTGACACTGCACCAATTTAAACACTAACTTGAAATGTTTTGTCAGAAGACTTTTGGGGGATTCGTAAATTTTCTATTTTTCGCGAAGGTTGTCTTTATAAGGGGACGGCGTGGCGAAGTTGGTGGAGTGGCTGTGCCAGCAATCTGAGGGTTATTGGTTCAATCCCCACCTTCTACTATCCTAGTCTCGTCCGTTGTGTCCTTGGGCAAGACACTTCACCCTTGCTCCTGATGGGTCCTGGTGAGCGCCTTGCTTGGCAGCTCCCGCCATCAGTGTGTGAATGTGTGTGTCAATGGGCGAATGTGGAAATACTGTCTTAAAAAGGGGTAATAAACGCTATACAAGTACAACCCACTTACCATTTTAACATCTACCATTTTTATTTTTACGTTATCATGCCATGATTATAAGATGGCGCCCCCCGTGGCTGACGTCTTTGCGTCGTCCTCCCGATTACAACTGAGTTTTTTATTTATTATAGTCCTAATTTGCATTCTAAATGCAAAGTTATTGCACGCAACAGTGAGTTATAACAGAAATGCACTTCTGGACAACAGAAAAGCGCACCATGAGCTCCCTTGTAGTCTGACGGATTTCAACTTTCTGCTACGACGAGACCCCGCTTACCACAGCCAGACCAAAACTACAAGGCGGCGAGGCAAGAGAGCGGGGCTACATGCTCTACTAAAGGCTAGAGCTGCACGACCACCACTACCTAGCCTGCAGTTAGCTAACGTGCGCACGCTCAACAACAAGCTGGATGAGCTGAGAACCAGGATTATATTCCAGCGTGAATTGAGAGAATGTTGTGCTCTTATTTTCATGGAAACCTGGCTTTCGAACAGCAACCCAGACTCTGCCATCCAGCTAGCAACGCACTCAGTCTACCGTGGAGACCGGACAATGGCTACAAGAAAGGCGAGAGGCGGCGGAGTCTGTGTTTAAGTGAATAACAGCTGGTGCTCGGATGTACAGTTGGTTGAAAGACACTGCTCGGACAACATTGAGTTTTTGATGTTGAAATGCAGACCCTTTTACCTGCCAAGAGAGTTCAGTGCAGTATTTATACTGTCTGTTTACATCCCGCCAAGGGCGGACTCCACAACAGTGCTGGGGCTGCTGCATGATGTCATCAGTAAACAAGAGACCGCATACTTCGATGGACTTCATGGTAGCTGGGGATTTTAACCACCACAACCTAAAGAATGTCCTCCCGAAATACCATCAGTATGGGAACATTCCTACGAGGAAGAAAAACACTCTGGACCAGCTGTACTGCAACGTGAGGGGAGCCTAAAAGGCTGTACCCAGACCACACTTTGGACTATCTGATCACATCTCAGCTTTTCTATATCCAGCGTACATACAGTGCCTCAATCAAGCCCCCCCAGTGAGTAAAACTGTTAAACTGTGGAATGAAGACACTGAACTAGTGCTTCAAGACTGCTTTTGGAGTACAGACTGGGACATGTTTAAAACTGCTGCTCGGAGGGATGATGGTACTGTGGACATAGAGGAATATGCTTCCGGTGTAACTGGCTACATTGGCACATGTGTGGAAAACATTGTGCCCACAAAAACAATACAATATATACCCAAACCAAAAACCCTGGATTAACTGTGATGTTCGGTCCAAGCTACATGCCTGCTCCACTGCATTTGTCTCAGGCAATGCTGAGGACTACAAGCAGGCCAGATATGATCTGCGTAAATCCATCAGCCAGGCCAAGGGACAATACAGACTAAAGCTGGAGGGATTCTACTCCACCACAGATTCCCGTGGCATGTGGCAAGGCCTGCAACACATCACAGACTACAAGCAGGGGAGCAGGGGGGTCACAAACAGCCAACGCTCACTGCCAGATGAGCTGAATGAATTATACGCCCGCTTCGAGGTCCTTAACACCAACCAACAGAGAGGGGTTTTGACCACGGAGCTCACGCAGGACCCACCACTCACTTTGACAACAGCAGAGGTATGTACAGTTCTGAGGAGAACAAACCCACGGAAGGCAGCCTGCCCAGACAACATCCCTGGCCGGGCCCTCAGGGTCTCTTCATCAGAGCTGGCTGATGTACGAACGTACTTGCTGACATGGACAACTTGCGTCAAGACCACCACCATCGTGCCCCTGCCAAAGAAAAACACTGTGACCTGTCTGAATGACTATCGCCCCGTTGCACTCACCCCAATAGGGAAAGTGCTTCAAGAGGATAGTCATGTCACACATCAAGAAGACCATCCTAGACATACTGGACCCTCTATAGTTTGCCTACTGGCAGAACCGGTCCACTGAGGATGCAGTCAACACTTTAATCCACACCACCCTCACACACTTGGAGGGCAAGGACACTTACGCCAGGCTATTATTCATCGACTACAGCTCTGCTTTTAACACAGTCATTCCACAAAAACTAACTGCTAAACTCCTCACTGTTGGTCTGACGCCAGCTCTCTGTGATTGGGTGCTGAACTTTCTCACAAACCGGCCCCAGTCAGTCAGAGTCGGCTACCAGACATCAGGCACAAAGGTTCTAAGCATAGGGACCCACCCGCCCCCAAGGCTGCGTGCTGAGCCCCCTGTTGTACATCCTCTTCACACAAAACTGTGTGGCCTCCCGGAACAACACCTGTATCATTAAGTTTGCAGATGATATCACGGTCATCGGACTGATCACCGGGGAATAGAAGATTAAAATAAAATAAAATAAAAAAAAATCGGTTTTAGCCTGGGCCCTGGAGTGGGGGTGCAGACTGAGGCCAAGGGGGTGAAAAAAAAAATGGACACACTGCTGAATAAATATATTTGCGTGTCTTTTTCTCGTATTGTGGGCATTCTGATGATTAGCATGTGTTCTGCATTCTCACGAAGAGATAAAATGCGCTCCTTTTGCTCACTTAAGAGATGCAATCTTAGTCGTTCAGCTTTTCGTCAGGGTCTTGAAGCTGACGCCAGGGTGGATAATCAGCCTGGTAATCCTGTGTGAGTCCATTCTTCCACATCTTCCTTTCAGAGATGTTTCTACCGTGTTGCTCCACTACCGGGCTACGTTGCATCACTCAACAGGTAACACACGTTCCACTAAGGATGAGCCGCATGAGGCAAGATCCCAGTTTGAAAACCTCTCCACGTTGTCTCCCCCAAAGACTTGCTACTGTTATGTCTTGATCTTCAAAAGAATGAGGTCTGCATTTTCTTTTTTTTTTTTAAATAATGTCTTTCAAACCCAAATCTGGGCGCCACATTATTTTATATGGCCCGTAAAAGCCTGGAAATAATGTGTCGATAAAGCACTTTATCTTTTCTTACTACATGGACTCATTCTTTCCATTTTGACAGAAAACACGTATCTACTGCATGAAATTGAATACCTTTAAAACTTATCCAATATTGCATTATACATTCCAAAAAACTTATTTGTGGCAAATTAAAAATAAACACTTAAACATTTCAGTAATTACTGTCAATTTACATTAATATATACAGTATACCTTTATATAACTATCTACATACATACCTATACTGTATATACTTTTATATACCTATATACATCCAACCCTGTTTCCATATGAGTTGGGAAATTGTGTTAGATGTAAATATAAACGGAATACAATGATTTGCAAATCATTTTCAACTCATATTCAGTTGAATATGCTACAAAGACAACATAATTGATGTTCAAACTGATAAACTTTTTTCTTTGTTGCAAATAATCATTAACTTTAGAATTTGATGCCAGCAACACGTGACAAATAAGTTGGGAAAGGTGGCAATAGATACTGATTAAGTTGAGGAATGCTCATCAAACACTTATTTGGAACATCCCACAGGTGTGCAGGCTAATTGGGAACAGGTGGGTGCCATGATTGGGTATAAAAGTAGTTTCCATGAAATGCTAAGTAATTCACAAGCAAGGATGGGGCGAGGGTCACCACTTTGTAAGCAAATTGTCGAACAGTTTTAGAACAACATTTCTCAATGAGCTATTGCAAGGAATTAAGGGATTTTGCCATCTACGGTCCGTAAAATAAAAAGGTTCAGAGAATCTGGAGAAATCACTGAACATAAGCGATGATATTACAGACCTTTGATCCCTCAGGTGATACTGCATCAAAAACCGACATCAGTGTGTAAGGGATATCACCACATGGGCTCAGGAACACTTCATAAAACCACTGTCAGTAACTACAGTTGGTCGCTACATCTGTAAGTGCAAGTTAAAACTCTACTATGCAAAGCCAAAGCCATTTATCAACAACACTCAGGAACGCCACCGGCTTCGCTGGGCCCGAGCTCATCTAAAATGGACTGAGGCAAAGTGGAAAAATGTTTTGTGGTCTGACGAGTCCACATTTCAAAATATGTTTGGAAACTGTGGATGTGGTGTCCTCCAGAACACAGAGGAAAATAACCATACGGATTGTTCTAGGCGCAAAGTTCAAAAGCCAGCATCTGTGGTGGTATGGGGGTGTATTAGTGCCCAAGGCATAGGTAACTTACACATCTGTGAAGGCACAATTAATGCTGAATGGTCCATACAGGTTTTGGAGCAACATATGTTGTTATCCAAGCAATGTTATCAAGGACGCCCCTGCTTTTTTCAGTAAAACAAATCCAAGCCACGTGTTACAACAGCGTGGCTTCGTAGTAAAAGAGTGCGGGTACACTTCTGGCCCGCCTGCAGTACAGACATGTCTCCCATCGAAAATGGACAACGGAGACCCAGGACTGTTGAACGAGTAAAGCTCTACATAAAACAAGAATGGGAAAGAATTCCACTTTCAAAGCTTCAACAATTTTCCTCAGTTCCCAAACGTTTATTGAGTGTTGTTAAAAGAAAAAGTGATGTAACACAGTGGTGAACATTCCCTTTCCCAACTACTTTGGCACGTG